>NC_092874.1:4851081-5126081 GCF_028372415.1 Notamacropus eugenii
GAGAGAGAGAGAGAGAGAGAGAGAGAGAGGGAGAGAGGAGAGAGGGAGAGAGAGGAGAGAGAGAGGAGAGAGAGAGAGAGAGAGAGAGAGAGAGAGAGAGAGAGAGAGAGAGAGAGAGAGAGAGAGAGGAGAGAGAGAGAGAGAGAGAGAGAGAGAGAGAGAGAGAGAGAGATGAGAGAGAGAGAGAGAGAGAGAGAGAGAGAGAGAGAGAGAGAGGAGAGAGAGAGAGAGGAGAGAGAAGAGAGAGAGAGAGAGAGAGAGAGAGAGAGAGAGAGAGAGGAGAGAGAGAGAGAGGAGAGAGAAGAGAGAGAGAGAGTAGTTAAAGGCCACTCATTGGCAGGACAAATCCTTAGGCATATATGCTACTTGAGGTAGGATTCCTAAGTATTCTGGGGACTCCCTTTATAGGATATATAATGGGTTATAAGAAACACTAAGACTTCAGCAAAAAGTCACCCATTATCCATTTTTGAACCTTGGGCAGCATGAAAGAGCCCTGCTATTTGCCATACATAATGGGAAAAGCTAAATTTCTGAAAAACATTTTTGTTTTTTTTTTTTAAAAAAAAAGTAGATTCTATCAATCCTCAATGACTTACTACAGCAACCATATCTGCTTGACTACTAAGGCCAGTGCTTTCTACACGAGCAGAATTACTCATTACTTCTGCATACCCGGGTATGTATAATACCCAAGCTCCTCTTATATACATGGGCCCTCGACACTCAAGGCCCTTTTGTGGGTTAGTGCTGACAGGCATGAAGGGGGAGTCTTGTGTGGCCCAGGGATGTGAACAGCAGGGGGCCTCCAGGGTCCTTTGGGACTAGTGGTCTTCTGCTTTCTGCACCACATAGGGCAGAGATGCTCTCCGGACTTTCTCTGGATGTTCAAATCTTTCCTGCTGTGGTTTTCTGGGGTCACTTGTTGGTCTTTGGCTAGTCTGCAGCTTTTCCCCCACAGGTGACCCGTCCAGGGCAGAGCCCCAGGGGCCATCTTGGCGGTTTTGTGAGGCAGAGCTCAGGATCGTTCAGGCAATGAACTTGAGAAGCCCTTAGGGCCTTTTAACTCAGTCTTTGAAATGTTTTCCCTGCCCCACACCCCAGGCTTTTCTAGTCTGAGTGAGGAAATCACTTTCATATCTTTTCATTCACCAGATGCCAATTATGGTACAGGACAACCACCAAGCTTTGGGGTCAGGACTGAAAGGCGCTGGTGACCTTTGTCCTAATTCCCTTCTGTTCTCATTCCTGCCAGGACAAAATCCCCAAATGGATTCACTGTGGGCTCATTGATTCAGCACCAGAAGGGATCTTGGAGGGCAAGTTCAAGACACCCCCCTCCCTTTACAGGAGAAGAAAGTGAGACCCAGAGACACAAGGGTCAGAAGAGAGCCAAGAGCCAGAATCGAACCCCCTCTGCTCTGACCCTGATGCTGCCCTCCAGCCCTCTGATGTCAACTTTCCCACTGAGCCACACAATCACAGGAGATGCTCCTCCATAAAGGCTTGTGGGAGTGATGCAAATTAATCAGAAGAGATGGTTCATCTCAGAAAACTGGATCATTGCAGAAAATGGACGAGAAATGGAGGAAATGAGAGCACCTAGTTTTCGGTCCTTTATTCTAGCCCCAAATCAAATGCCTTGGCAAATCCAGTTAAATGTTGGAATTTCCGCCTCTCAGTCTAGGAACAAAGAGAAATTACATCCCTTTTCTTCTTCCAACCTCGGCTTTTTGACAGGTCAACCAAAAGACAAAGAGATTATTCCAGATAAGGAGAAAGGCCCAAGTTCCTTAAAAGTGGTCTTGGCTTGCCCTTCCAATCAGCTAATGCAGGGTCCTGAGGAAGAGGAAGCCAAAGTCACTGGCTCAGCCAATGGACAACCATTATTAAGCCTTCAGTCCCCTCCCTCCCTCAAAAGTGAAAGGCAAAAATTAAACTGATTGGCTCACCTTGGGCATTGCCTTTGTCTAGTTATGAGGTTTAGTCTTCTGAGTTCTTTTCAAGAATTGCCTGGAGAAAGGATTGGAAATTGAGGGGATGCCCATCAATTGGACAATGGCTGAACAAGTTGTGCTGTATGAATGTAATGGAATACTATTGTGCTATAAGAAATGGTGAGCTGACAGACATTAGAAAAACCTGGAAAGATTTGTGTGAACTGATGCTGAGTGAGGGGAGCAGAACCAGGAGAACATTGGACACAGTAGCAGCCACGCTGTGTGATGACCAACATTGACAGACTTAGTTCTCTCTATGAACTAAGACAATTCCAACTAACACAATTCATGACGGAAGACGTTCTCCACATCCAGACAAAGAGTCTGAATGCAAATCAACGCATACTATTTTTTCTCTTTTTTCCTTTGTTTTTTTCCTTCTTTTTCCTGGTTTTTCCCTTTGGTTCCCAATCTTCTTTACAACATGACTAATATAGAAATACGTTTAAAATGATTGTACATGTACAGCCTGTATCAGACTGCTCATCATCTTGGGGAAAGGGAGGGAAGGGATGGGGAGAAAATTTAGATCTCAAAATCTTATAGAAGTAAATGCTGAAAACTAAAAATAAATAAAAATATATGTTTTTTTAATTTTTAAAAAAGAATCACCTGGTGACAGAATTCAGCAGTAATACTTCCCTTCCACTCTCTGGTCATCACCAACTCCCCAATGCTTTCCTGCCCTCGAGGACCTTCTGTCTTGGGGCCCACTGGTATTTGGCTCCTCCCAACCACTATTTCAGAAATACCCTAGACACCCCAGTTCCTCCTCTTCAGCCTTTTCCCCCTTGCCAACCATCAGGATACCAGGTGCATAACCTTCCCTCCACCCACTCCTGGCCCTCCTTTCTAGTCAACCTACCCTTTGTTATCATTCCATAGCACAAAATAGAATGGAAAATGTGCCATATCACAAAACAGAATGGTAGAGTCAGAAGAAAACTCAGAAAACAACCTCTCTCCTTAACTCTCCCCCTTTCCCCCACAAATTTTGAAATGATGAACCAAACCAATTTTCTAGGGTATCAATCTATTCCTTTAGGGCCCCACTGACCATTCTTGTAACTTTCCAATGATGATCCCCTTTGTGTGCCCCTCAATAGATGAAAGGGACTGCCTTTGGTGTGTTATCTCCCTAGCTTAGAAATTGGTAAGCAGGAAGTATTTAATAAATAGTTTTTCATTCATTCATAAGGGATCAGCAGTGAAAGGGACCCTACAAATCATCTAATCCAAACTTTTCATTTAATATATGAGGAAGTTGAGGCCAACAAGGAAAAGAACATTATAAAGATTATACAAAACTATTTTTTCATAACCAATATAAACTCATTTATTTAAATTAGCAATAAAATAATAGAGTTTCCATCTTTTAAAAAAAAGGACCAAAAGTCCTGCCCTTTTGAACACATAATACAATTCCCAGTCTTGCACACGAGACCAAAGGTACATGACTGAACCTTGTCCTTCTTGGTGCCAGACCCTCCCTCGAAGGTCAGACATCACAGCCTTGGGCAAGAAGTGTGCCACAGCCTCCATGGCACTGTCAATATATCAGTGAGTATTTTGAACAGAGCCTGGATACTATTCAAATCCATATCTTTTGAGGTATAGGTTCTTTTCTACACTCTCCTGCCATTTGCTGAGCCTTGTCATAACAAACAGTTACCACCTGCATAATGAACCCTTGGTCTTAGTAGAAGAGACAAATATCCGTAGATCTGTTGATACATTGGTAAGGCAGATACATTGGCAAGAAGCCTCACTTGAGAGAGGAGAACCATTGTTGACCAAATAACAAAGCAAGATCTGTGACCAGCCAGGGACTGAACCTCAGACTTAGTCCTCATTTACATGAGCTTGTGTTAGATGGGATTCTCAGGCAGCTTGCTTTGGCCCATGTGTGTTTTCACTAAGGGTTTTCTCTTCTAGCCATATCACAGAACAGAAGGGTAGACTCAGAAGGATATGTGGATGGCATCTTGTCCTGGATAGTCAGGTCACTGGCATCTTCCTGACATCCAGACAAATAAGGTTTCCCCCTCTCAGAGTAGCACAAGACAGGAAGGCAGGAGTGGATGGGCTGGATCCACGTGGTTAGAGGCAACATCAAGGTTGACATCACAGATCCATCGGAGCCCTGAAGTCATCTGAGAAACATATCCACAGAACCTTAACCTAGGAAGCCTAGAAGCTAGAGGCAGATCATCTAACCTGCTATCCAAAGCAGGAGTCACTTCTCCAGCATCACGGACCACCCCTCCAGGGACACTGTATTTATTATTTTGGTTCAAAGTATTTTGTAAGATCTGAACAGGCAAGGATGGCTTTTCATTTTCTCTTTGTCTCTCCCTTGAGTGCCTTTCACAGAGAAAATGCTTAATGCATGCTGAGTGGAACTGTGTTCCAGAGGTGGGAAACTCTGCTGTGTAGGGACCTTGCACGTTCCTGCCGGCTCTCCTCTCAGTTTGCACAGGAGAAAACTGAGGCTCTGCCATACAACTGAGTCAGGACTAGATGGCGAGTCTCCACACTCCTAGGACTCCTTCCACCACTGCCTTGAGAGAGGAGGATGGTGGGATGAAAGAACGGCACACAGCCTTGCCATGCCACCTTTGCTTTGTTTGGTGTTACAAGGGTCAGCGCCGCTTGGCAGGACCCTATGACAGGAGCAAAAATCAGCTCACAGCTCAGCTAGGATTTCTTTTTAATGTGAGGGCTCACTTTGCTGTTGCTTATTTTTCATCTTTGGATTCCCGGGCTCTAGAGACAGAATCGCAGCACATACCTATTTGTAACAAGGCTCCCATATTTGGAAAAAGATCAAGGCCAGAGGAATTTTCACTGAATGAGACAACAGGAAAAGTAATAAATGTCAGAATTTGAACCCAAGATTCTGTCACCTGGTGCTCTATCATCAAGCAAACAACAGATCCAGGGAGAATTTATACTTTCCCCACTTTGCTGATAGTTGCATGACTGTGAAAATGTGGTCTGATAGCTGATTTCATCAAAGACACCCTTGATGTGGTCATGGTCAACGCAAAGAAAGATGTGACAAAAATCAGAAAGAAAGTAGGTGGATCAGCCGTCATCAGGGTCTTATGAGTCTGTTTTGTTGGCAGAAATAAATGCCATTTGTGATCTCTTCCATTCTTTTGGAATTGTCCCCTCCGAGATTTCTTGAAAATGGATCCCTCTTCAAATTGAGTGCTATTCAAAACAAAATATAAATTGGAGAGGAAGAACAAAGATGAAGCGCGCTATCTTTCCAGTCCATTGTCTGGCCAGGTCAACAGGAATAGTGTAATGAGCCTCCCCCTTGGGGGAGCAGAACTCTAGAGAGGAGATGGGGAGGCGCTTCTCTGTCCTCCATCGGACATCTCTTTTCCTGTTCGTCACTATTGCCCAGGGAGATGAACACACAGAACAAACCCGTTGTGTCAAATGTTCATCCTGCAGATCAGGGTCTTTCACAAGCGACCTCTAATGCTTTGTGCCTTCTCTAACGTGCACTGCACTCCAGGATAGATTTCAAGTTGTCCTCAATTATTTTCAAAGGGGAGAAAAATGAAAAAAAAAAAAAAAACAAACAGGTATCCATGCAAACAAAGAACATAAGCAGATAATGAAAAATTACCAAGGGAAAAGTCACTTGCTAACCCCGAGACCTTTCTGTCTAATTTCCATCCTGTTATCAGTTGTTAAAAGTGAGATATCATTGTTCCTAACACACCCTTAACTCTATCTCTGCAGAAATGCTGCAGACCTCTGCTATCAGCGGCAAGCAGTGGCTTTGAATGCGCAAAGTTAATTTTTAGGGGGAGCTCAAGTCGCAGAGAGAAATGATATTATTTCAGCTTGAAATTGATTTTGTGGGATGACAGTCCATTTTTATTTGCACACATTTTTTTCCTCACTGATTAAATAATTCCCCAAATCAGCTTGATTCTGTCACTCCTGTTTATGGCTGAGGGTAACAACAAAATGGTTTTGGGACCAATTTACATATTAAGTAGAATGAAATACCTCAATCTGCATAAAGAAACAAACACCCAGGGTCTTTGCAGGCCCGCGAGCTGGCTTGAAGAAGTTCTGCTAGCCAGGATTCTTCACAGAAACTGAACGTGCATTTTTACTATCAAACACCGCTCAGAGTTGGGTCACAACCCTAGAGAGGAAGGCAGGAGGCTGGGGGCAGAGTGGGGGCAGTGCTGCGGTGAAGAGCATGCATTTGTGGACAAGGGGGGAGCAAGGGATAGTAACCTTGATTCGGGTTTTCAGAAGGCTTTCACAGAGTTCCATCAGAAGCTATTTAAAAAGCAAAAAAAAAAAAAAAGCCCCATTGCAGGTATCATGGGTGTGGCCACTGAAAATCAGTACAGAGGCCATAGCACCACGAAGGCATTAAGGAGTGAAAAAAACAGCTGCACCTTGCTGGCCCCGGGACCAAGTTCAAAACCTCCTCCAGCACTTAACAATCTCTGAGTCTTTGCTGTCATGTAGGTAAATTGAACAGGATAACATTGACACTGTCTGCTTTGTAGACTTGTGAGGAAAGTGCTTTGTAAAGCCCTCAACCACAAAATAGGTGGAAATTATTATCCTCGGAATTGAATGAATACTTTTCAAGGGAGGTAATGGTAGTTGAGTCAAATTCCCAACTGTTGGAGGCTGATACCTCTGGTGGAGTCTGTGTGACCTTGGCCCAGTCATCTAACATCTTTTAACCTGAGTTTCCACTTCTTTAAAATGAAAGAGTTGGACTGGAGATGGTCATCTGTGGTCTCTTCTGGTCCTTGGTCTGACCTCCTATGCCAAATACCAGATATCTTGCCTAGTCCTACGGTCAGAACCAGAAATGAAGGAAGGATGGGCCATTGGTCTAACGGATCATAGCTACATTTTTGGTTGTATTTTTATGAGCCCCCTGCCAATACGTCAAATCAAAAGCAAAGAGTACATTCTCTCCTGTCTGCCATGACACAGCATGCTCAGGCCAGTTCCAAACTTGGATCCTCTGGGCACAGCCTAATGTCCTATTCCCCAAAAGAGTGATGAGCGGCAGAGTCCACAGCTCGGTTGATGCGCCATTGCTCTTTCCTCACTCCAAACTTCTAATCATGAAGGGGATCATTCTGCAGAGTATCCAGTGGGCTGAAACTACTTCCACACCTAAGGCCCACAACTGGTGACCCAGAGAACAGTCCAGAAGAGGGTACCCAAGAAAGTGAATGAGGGGTCTGGAGCTCTTGTCATAGGAGGATCAGCTGAAGGAGTCAGGCACATTAAGTCTGAAGTAGAGAAGACCCAGGGGGTGAGACACCTGTGTTTGAGTATTTGAAGGGCTGTCTCATTGGGGAGGGGATAGGGATTAATCTGGAACCAGGAGCAACAGGGGCAAATTTGTTGTTCCATTCATGTCCAAGTCTGGGGTTTCCTTGGCAAAGATACTGGATGGGTTTGCCATTTCCTTCTCCAGATCATTTTACAGATGAGGAAACTGAGGCAAACAGGGTGAAGCCACTTGCCCTGGGTCACACAGTTAGTAAGAGTCTGAGGTTGGATTTGAACTCAGGTCTTTCTGCCTCTAGGCTAGATACTCTGTGCACTATGGTGCCAGCTCGCTGCCCCAATAGGTGGAAGTTACAGAGAGTAAGATTTAGGCTAGATGTGAGGAAGAACTTCCTAACAACGGGAACCACCTAAAAGTGAGCAGGACTGCTTCTGGAGGGAATGAGCTTCCCATCACGGAAGATGTGCGAGAAAAGGCTGGCTGAGCACTTGCTCAGCACAGGCACAGGGTTCATGCTGAGCTCTGGGTTAGACTCGATGCCGGGGGAGCCCCCCTCAACTCAGACTCTGTAATTCTGCCCCTTCCACTAGCCAGTGTCCCTCGGCAGATGGGCACACTCACAAAGCCACACCAGGGCTGCACTCAACATTTTTCCTGCCATATATTTTTTATTGCCCTAACAGAACATAAATTCCTCAAGTCAAGGAGTCATGGATTAGCTAATTAATCCACTCATAAGCATATATCAGGCACCTACTATATTCTAGGCACTGTGCTAGGCATTAAGTAAACAAAATTCCAAAAGAACACAATCCCTGCTATCAAGGAATGTATACATGCTCACACATAAACAAGTACAGAAAATATGGTGTCATGTATGGACAGTCAAGAAGTTCTGCATTCAAACCATGCCTCTGCCATATCCTGGCTATTGATCTGAGGCAAGTCACAAATCTTTCAGTGGCCCTGGGGACCTTCCAAGACTCTTAGTCAAAGGGCAGGTGCTGATGTGCATTGGTAGAGTTTCTTCAGGAGGAGTTACCAATATCAGTGACATCGGAGGATCAGATCAATATACATACATACCTATATACTCACATGCGTATATGTGTGAATATGCACACACTTGTTAGTAATCCCTCCATCTGCTACTTAATTCATTCTATTTATTCTTGTCATCTGAATTATATGGTAATCCAAGAATATATTTGAATATCTCTTCATCAATTAATAAAATTTAAAACTCTTCCTGATTAATCAGTTGGTTTAAAGCCCCCACCTTAGTTAATTAAATGTCATTTAATAATAAACTGGAGAAACCTCTTTCATCATTAATAGTAACTCATATCTCTCTAAATATCAAAACCCTGAATCTCTGAAGATTAACTGAATAGCAAAATTAATGGTTATACAATTTATTTAAAATTTAATAAATGATCACACAAGGATATAAAGAACTACTGGCAATAACTTATCTGTTAAAAATATTTATAGCCCCTCTTTTTGTGGTGGCTAAGAATCAGAAATCAAAGGGATGTCAATCAACTGGGGAATGGCTAAACAAGCTGTGGTATACGATTGTCATGACGCATTATTGTGCTGTAAGAAATGACAAGCAGGATGATTTCAGAAAAACCTGGAAAGACTTACACAAACTGATGGATAGTGAGGTGAACAGAACTAGAAAAGGTTGTACACAGTAAGAGCAATATTGTTCGATGAAGAACTGTGAATGACTTAGGTACTCTCAGCAATTCAATGATTCAAGACAATCTCAAAAGACTAATGATGAAGCATGCTACCTACCTCCAGAGAAGGAACTAATATGGTTTGAACACAGGCTGAAGCGTGCTCTTTCTCACTTTCTTTTTTTCTTTCATTTGAGTCTTCTTACACAAAATGACTAATATGGAAATATTTTATATAATTGCACATGTATGACCTATATCTGATTGCTTACCATGACAGCGAGGAGGGTGGGGAGGAAAGAAAGGACAGAATTTGAAATTCAAAACTTTAAAAGAATTTTAAAATAACTTCCCTGTTAGATCACCTCTAACCATCACTATCATTCCAAAAGAATTCTTAGTTCTGGAAATACATTCCTCCCTTCCATTTACTCAGGATATTGAGCAAAATCTCTTCTCAAGACTTTTCTTCACCCTTTTCACAAGATAATTAAAACACTACCTTCAAAAAAACCTCTCTGTCTTCTTTCTCTTTATGTTCTCTGATTTCTCTCAAACTCTCTCCATTAATTCTTATTTCTCAGCTTTTTAAAAACTTCCAGCTCCACCTGTCATGTCTTAAATATTCCATTTGGTCTTAAAGTTACAGCAAGAATAATGATAGTCTCTGTGGGAGAGGCTTTGAGAGCAGTGTGGACCACTAACCGTGAGAGGAATCAGCAGAGATCTCTTGAGACCTACCAAGAGGAGAGGCAGAGTTGAAGGGGGAGAGCACCCCAGACATGGGAAGCAGACACTCCTGAGAATGGTGCTACACACACAGTACATGCTTCATGAATTTCTGTTGACATGAAGTAAAAGGCCACCTCCCTAGATAGAAATCATAGTGTGACGTTTCTGTCCTTGGTTGGCCAGGTAGAGACATGACCTAGACCCCAAACTCCTCCAAACTACACTCTGCTTTGGCTTTTCTTGGTTCTCCCTGTGCCAAGAAGTGGGTGATTTTAAAGTTTTCTGCTGACTGATTTGGGGGTTCATGGACAGATCACTCATATTAAAAAAAAAAATGTTATTTTCAGGTCTAGCTCTTCAGTATCTCCAAACCAGTATTCCTCAGATTTCCTAGAGTTCAAGACCAGGGCCAGAAAAAGTCTTTTCTTAGACAATCCTAGGAAACCTACTTGAGCCTGGGAGATCTTTCCAGATCTTTCTTATAGTTAGGTTGAATTGAGTCAGTTTGCTTTTTCAACTACAATTTTCCCAAATGAGAATTAATTACATAATGAATTCAAAGGAAGTCTAATTTTTCCTTAGGCAGGTAACCATCTGTACTCATGAAGAAGGCTAAAAAGAAACAAGACCCAATTCAAGGAGTTAGTGTTGCCTCATACTGGAGACATAAGTTAATTTTCTTGGGTCACTAGTCCATACTTGGAGAAAAACACATTATCCCTGCAGGAGAGACAACATCTGACCCCTTAGACACCCTGTCAAAGTTAAGTATCTTATAAATATGCATTTGACCTAGTGAATAATCAGATTCAGATAAAAGCTATAGTGAGCTTATAGTATTTTTGGAATTTTCCTTTATTCATTTTCAAGAAAGAACTGCCCATCAGTTTTTTCCAATCAGTGAAATCTGGATGCTGTAAACCAGGCCATGTTAGAAGCAGGTTCCCCGTCGGACAGTTCCTCTCTCATCTCCACTCTTCCTCTTTCTCTTCCCTGCCTTCTACTTTCAGTCCACCAAGTTCTGTCCTCATCACGCCCTCCTTCATTCCCATGACTTTGACTCAAACCTCCATAGATCCCAGGGACTCATACTTCCACATCTCCAGACCTGACTTCTCCTCTGAACTAGGAAGGCAGCTTTCCATAGGTGATTAGAATTCTGGCCCAGAGTCAGGAAAACCTGAGTTTGGATCCATTCTTGGATACTTAATCTTAAAAAAAAAACTTACAAGTTTTACTATTTAATAAGTTTTAATACTTAAAGCCTGAACAAATCACTTAACCTTTCAGTTTCCTCAGCTGAAAAATGAGGCTAATACTATTGCCTACTCCCCAAAATTGCTGTGAGGATCTCACAGGAGACCCAGAACCCACATTGGCCTGTTTGCAGACCTTAAAGGCTCGTGGAGATCTGAGCCAGTAAGCTATGGTGTCACATCTCCAACTGACTGATGGGACTGTCCACTTATAACTCAGACGAAACATGGAGCTTGTCAGCTCCCCACCCCAACCTGTCCATCTTCCTCAGTTTTGATGGTCAGTTCCGACATTCTCTGTTGCCTGGACTTGGAAACTTCCAAGAATGAGAGGCTGTAGGAGAATCTCACAACCTAGCATCCCCTTCACAGTCATCCACACAAATGCCAAGGGTCATTCATGGGGAGAGGGGAGGAAGGGGGAAAGAGGCATCACTGAAAAACCTCAAATTACTTTGAAGGAAAGGAAAAGGGACAATTAGATGAATGAACAAACAGGAAATCTCAGACACGAGGAATGAGTGTTCTAGATTAAAAGAGCAAAAGAAAACACAGGATCAGTGTTGACAAGCTGGAGGAAGGGGCTCTGGGGAACCTCTGAAGGGCTCCAGACCCAGCCCCCCCCCCCCCCAGGCTCACTGCTCTGACCTCCATCCACACACTCTTCACTCAGGACAGAGGGGTCTAGAGGCTGTTCCTCCTAAACTTCATCTCCCATCTCCAGCCCTTTGCAAGGGCTGTCTGCCCTTGGGCTAGAATGCTCTCCCTCCTCATTGAAGTCTCTCACAATCCCCAATCCTCTTTTCGGCAGTGATCCGACACCACCTAAAGCCTTTCCTGACCTCCACGTTACCAATGCCCCAAATTCTCTTGTATCTCTTTTATAAATAACACTATAGGTCTTTGTGGTCTCCCCAGGCTAGACTAGAAGCGCTCTGAGCGCAGGCGTTGTTTCACTTCTGTCTGTGTGCCCCCAGCACCCGACACAGTGCCTGGCACAGGAGAGGCATTGAAGGAATACTTGATTGATGAACTTGCCGTTCAGGGCTCCCCTCCCAGCAGCTTCTAACCTGGAGCCAGAGACAACTCCTATGAAGCTGGGGACCTCTGATCTTTTGCCAGGCCTTCTCTGGTCCTGCTCCTCTCCTGTGCCAGGGGTTCAGAGCCAGTGCAGGTACTGGGGCATGAAGTTCCAGCAAGGCCACAGTATGGAAACAGAGCAAGCTGGTGCTCTGCCTCAGCGTGATACACTCCTTCCGCTCATCCTGGGCTCCTTCCAGGGCTCATCAGTTCTGCTGCTAACCACGTAGCTCTAACCCTATTGGCGAAGCCAGGTAAGGGGCAGCTGGGGAAGCAGAGGGAAGCAGCCACATTTTCACAGTCACTAGTTACAGGACCTATACAACCTCTGTCCCTTTACCCTGCATCTCTTTGGGAGCTCTGTCCTTGGAAAAGGGAGGCATGGATGTGGCTACTGACTGACCAGCAGGCCTCTGTAGGGCTTTGGAGGGTGGGAGCAGAGCTGACAAATCTGAAGTTCCTAGAACAGAGCTCCAGCTCCCTGGGAGTCCTATAGGGTGAAAGGAGATTGTTTGCAAGGAGGCCACAGTACAGAGGGAGTGAAGTGGGTAGAAGCCACAGCTTGGAGTGGGAAGGACCTGACTTCCAACCCTGCTCTACACACATCGATGCTGACTGCTCGACCTTGGCGAGGTCACCTCACCTCCATGTTAACCCCCAAGGCCTCGGCTATTCCCTTCAGAGATGGGCCTTAGGGCCTTCATGAATGCAGTCTGCCCCACCATGTTCTCTGATCTTTATCCCCACGGTGCCTGGCACATAGTAGACACTTAATAAAGGCTTGCTGCATATTCGATATGATTGTGGTCTGCATGAGGAAGATGAGAGGCTGAGCCAGAGACACCCCTCCCCAAATCACTGTAAATATTTTTCATTTTCTGGTTAACAAAGAACAAGAGAATTTTTTTCCCCCATGAGGAGACAAAAATTCCAGTCTATGTCCCTGGGAGGGAGGGAAAGAGTCTTTCATTCTAGGTCTCCCTCTTGCTCATTCACACCAATGCCCTGGGATTTCAGCATCCTCTTCCTCCCTCCTCCTTCATCACAGTGTTTCTTTGGGTTTTCTTTTGACAAAAGCAATTAGTTGGAATGTTCCCCTTTCAACTTTTTCAAGCAGTATCTAATTCTCGCTGCATGCTGATAAGAGAGAAACTGGGAGCTGGCAGCCCATGTTTCAGGAGCTATACAGGATCCCTGAATACTACTGAACACGTGTGGGTCTCTGTTCCACTCTGCCCTGCTTTCTCCTGTAGCACGTCTGCTGGGGACCACCACCAAGTTCCAGTGACAGACGCTCCACACACAGAAGCCGAGTTCAGAAGTCTGAGTCAGGCACCTGATCACAGCCCAAGACAGATCAATAACCCAAATCATATTGGCTTCTGGAACTCCTGGTGGGTGAAAAGCAGGTTGCTTGTTTTCTCCAGCAGCGTAATTTATTCTCATTATCCTGCTGGTCTTTTGTTTCATTTGTCTGATGTAAAGAAATCAAAATGAGGACACATTTCATGCTTCCAGTGATTCTGCTTCCAATATGAAAAACAAGTCTATAAATTAATCCAAGGTGGCGAGAGACAGCCGGTGCTGCTGGGCCAAGGCGAATCTTCACCTGAAAGCTTAAGCTGTTGAGGGGCTTTTCCCAGAGTGATTCCCATTATCACTTCTACCCAGAAATATCATAGAGGGTGTCTCTGCGCTAACAACTCATCAGTAATTAGGCCTTCCTTCCAAGAGCAGTTCTATTAGGGTTTATAGATGATCTCCTTAGTGCTAACAAAAAACCCACTTTACTACACTTATTTTAATAAGCCATGGAGACTTTATTTCCCAATACAAGACAGTCGTTCAAAATTCAGTCATAAAAAAATGAAACAGTAACAACATTGGAGAGGTCTTGAGGGGTGCAAGCATTACCAGTACCCCTGGAATTGGGGGGTTGCACTTTGTCAATACCAGACTACGGGATAGATCAGTGAGGAAGCAGCTGTTCATGTGTGGTTTGGTGTTTGACAGCAAGATGATTCAACTCCCACAACCCTCTTGGACTCACCTCACCCCAGCCCTTGAGACTGGGAGTTAGGATGTGTATAACCACCTCCTCTGAGTGGCCTGGCACCCAGGGCATCAGTGGTATGATTCTGCTTTCCCACCCCCACCCCAAACAGAGCCTTCCCTAGCAATCAGTGCACCCGGAGCAAGTAACAGAAAATGCATCCTCAGGTCACCTGGGAGGTGCTGCTGGCGGTAGGGGCAGCAGACTCAAGGGAGCTGGGCACCTCTGATGTAGAGGAGAAAACACTGACCCTGCAGTCAGGAAGACCTGAATGGCCCTCCCTCAGTCACTGACTAGCTGTGTGACCCAAATCAAGGCAGATCACCACCCTGTGCCTTAGTTTCCTCATCTGTAAAATGAGGGGGTTGGGCTCAATGATCTCTAAGGTTTCTCTGAGACAGAAATCCAGGATCCTATAATGTGAGTTCATTTTTGGCTCTGCTCCTTCCTCTGAGTGTGACCTTGTGTAAGTCACTCCTGGGCCAGTTTTCTTCAATACCACTACTACCACAAACTAGCTAACTAGCATTTATATATATGTGATTTCATTAGATTCTCACAGCCCTGGAAAGTAGGGGCTGTTACCATCCCCATTTTACAGATGAGGAAACTGAGGCACAGAGAGGCTAAGTGATTTGCCCAGAGTCACACAGCTCCTAAGGTCTTGCTGATTTCAAATTCAGCTCTAAAAAGAGGGGTTGGATCAGGTGACTTCCAGGGTCCCTTACAGCCCCAAAGCCATCATCCTCTGAACCCCTCTGCACTCCCCAAGTGACATCTGTGCTCATGTGTGTTGTTGTGTTCGTCCGTTGTCAAAGAAGACCACGCCATCAGAGAAATGATGACATGACTTGCACTTGACTTCGTTTTGAGTGAGGGAGGGCTATGCAGGTCATCAGCCTCACTTCTCCTCCAGAGCCATCTGAATCCAGTGACCAGATATTCCTCAGGGTGATTGGAGATGGCCCAGGATGCACTGGGATACTTTGGCCCATTCAATGAATAGGCCTCTTTAAGAAGTCCCAATTAAGGAGGAAGGCCAGTAACATGTTCAGAACACCAAACAGGCTACGTGAGCTTTGGGGAACAGCCTAAGAGGGGTCTGCCTCCCAGATCCTAAGCAGTTGACTTTGAAGATGCTGACAATTCTGGGGAACCTGTGGAAAGTAGTCCCTTTCTGTACCTAGAAATGATTTGAGTCTACTTCAGACTTACTTCCTCCTGCAAAGAGGCCCTCCAAGCTGTAATTGTAAACCACCACCCTGCCATGCAGTAAAGGACAGGCAGAAAAACCTCCCTCATCGTGCTGAGTTCTCTTGGCCAGGTGGTGCAGGTCGGCAGCTCGATCACCTTATCTGTTCATGAAAATCAATTAGGCTGGAGCTAAAAGGTCATTTGATTAATTTTCTGATAGCTTGATAAGCTTTTGTCAAGGAAAGCAAAAAAAAAAAAAAAGGAATGGAACGGGTATTTGACAAGATAATTTCTTGTGGAGAGGGGGAGTGAAGGAGGTGAAGTGCAGGGCTACCAAGGGAGCAAGAGAATGAGGGAGCTAGTCAGACCCTGCAGACATCCCAGGAAGGACCAAGCCTGCTGCCCGTGCACAATGGAGTCTGGCAGAGACTGATGGCCTACAGTCATTCTTTCCTTGACAGAAAAGGACATTTGTGACGAGAAAGTACATCATGTGAGGGGTCCCAAGTCCGTCTCTGCAGAGAACCCTCTGTGATCATATTCAGACCTTTCTCACCTCAGATGAATCTGAATGAATAGGCAATGAAAGCGGAGATCAAGCTGTGTCAAGAAAACAAGCATTCCTTACATACCTACCAAGTGCCATTCATTCAGTGCATACTTATAAAGTGCCTACTATGTGCCACGTGACAGGAAGAGAAAACCATAGTGGTTCTAAGGAGCCTGGACCATGAGCCCACAGACCTACAAATACACAAACAAACCAATGTGCCTTTTGTGGAGATAAGTCAGTCATCTGGCTCTGATTCAGTGCCTGGCACATAGTAGGCAATGTTTCAAATGGATCTGGATGTTCTTGTGAGAAAATACAAGGACATTTTAAAGCATGACAGAATTCTGAGGGCTCTCTGGTTAACATACATTTTTTCTTCAACTAGCAAATACCAATCATGATTATTCAAGTAGAGGGTCAGTTTCTTAAGGGTAGCAGTGCCTGTCTCATTTTGTCTTTGCCTCTCTGGGAACCACACTTAGTAGGTGCTGTTGAACTGGCAGAGAGCTGTCCATTAACTTGATTTTTCAACCATTTAGAGGAGCCTTGTCCTGGACAAAGCAGTTGCCCAACACTGGGCCCTGGACCACCAGGGAAAGCTTTGCCATCATGATGATGGGAGCAGACCATCATTCCTCAACACAATTTGGAGGAAACCTAACTCTCACTCTCTTGGTCAGATGGCTCACCATGCCATGTGGTCACCTTGCCCACTTGGTTTAAATCATTAAGAGTTTGACATGGATCATTTCAGGTGACTTCTGATGGTCTGACGAGATTCTTGGGGCTGCTTTTGAGAGGGGTCCCTGATCATTCAGGAGAGATCCTGCTTGGACCCCAGTGGTCATGTTCTCTGTGCTGGGAATGTTTGTCCCTGCCACCCCTCAAGCTCCCACCCTCTGCCCATCTCTGCTTTTGGTGCACTTGACCCTTCCTGCAGGAAACACAACAGGTGCCTGAGTCTAGCTCCACCATATTCTCCTGCTTCTCTGGGAAGCAGGAAGAGCCAGCATTAACCTCATTGTCTCTCTCCTGGTGCCTAACACAGTAAAGAGGTTCCCTTATTTGGCTCATCATATCAAGCACAGTCTATTGAGAAAGCCTACAGGTCACCTGGTGTTCCTGGGTGGTCAGCACTATCTACAGGAGCTGCCCCGGAATGGTTATAATCTGCTGTCCCCTGGCACGCTGACAGGCAGCACATTTCATTGTTAAGAAGGTGACGAATTAGGCCATCCTACCAAATGGTCATAGTCTGGTGACCTGCACTAACACAGGGGACAAATGGGCACTCCCCTACCTCTGCAGGATCCAAGTTTCCATTCCTCTCCCCGGGTCCTTGTCCACGTCCTCCCCACAAGCTGGGCAGGCACCCTCCTCGGGGACTCCAGTGCTATGCCCAGGTCAACCTTTGCTCTCTGACCTTCTCTAGTCACTGCTTCCTACAAATGGTCTGCATCTCAAGATGCAGATGGGCAGTGGGAACCAGCCCACCTCCCAGCAATATGTGGCAACTGGGTGTGGCCTAGCCCCTTGGGCCCCCCATTCTCACCCTGACTGCACAGTAAGCTTAAGAAATGGGCTTCTATGGCTTACACTGTGTAAAGTTTGCACATGTGCATCAGCGGTCAGCCAACAGCCCACCTAGCCTGGAGCTAGTTCATCAACAAGTAAGCATCTCATAAGCACATCGTTAAACCCCTCTGTGAGGTAAACCCCGAGTATGCAAGAGCTCTGCAAACTGTGGACCCCCAAAGTGGAATGCCCTTTGTCAAAGCAGCAACATTCTTAGTGGTAAGAGATGCTGGGAGGCCCCCAACTTGGGGCGTCCAGGGTCCTCCATGGAGAATTGAGTGCAGGCACTCCTGCCGACAGGGGGGCTGTTCCGAGTCGGAAGAGGTCATTTTTGCAGGACAACCCACTGTTTCTGACTTTCAGCTCATTGGGAGAGACAACAGGAGCCAAAGGAAGAGGTTTCCTTACAAAGATCAGGGAACTTGTATCCAGATCCCTAAAATTATTCAACATTTTACAGATAACCCATCAGGCCAGAGTGCAGAGAGAATATTCATTCAGGTGGTACAGAATAGCATTTTTTAAATACCTGTATAAGTAGAAATTTAAAGTCCATCATTAGACAGAAAGGCAGCATTAGGGGCCAGTGGACGGACTAGTGGGTTCAAGCCCCACACCACGTACCTCCCAAAAGGTGCCTATGGGAAGTCACTGAGGGAGCTCCTGGGCAGAATGTGCAAGATGGGATCCATGTTGGAGAGAGTCTGCCCACCACACTCCTGAGTGCTGCTTGAACCAGATAAAAACATAATTGAAAAATATTCGACGTCATAAATAAAACACAAGAAAACCCAGACGTTACGTTTTAAATGAGGTCAGTGTGCAGTCTGCAGGCATTCTTATGTACCCCACTAGGTGCCCCCATGTCTATCTGGGTTTGCTCCCCTGCTCTATAGGCATTAGAGCACATGAACGTATCATCCAGACAGCACAGGGTTAATGTGGATTTCTGCATTAGTATCAAAACCACAGCTCAAGTTTCACATCTTTATTCATCTGTTAAACTTAACATGATTTCATGCAACTTGAGGGAAAAATCAAGCATTTCCTAACTGTATGTAGAATTGTGCGGATGGCTTGTGGAAGACCTTCATTCTCAGCAGCTAAAAAAGCATCATGTTCACTTAGAACTCTGGGCCTTCTTTCTTCAGTTTGCTATAAT
The DNA here is from genome assembly GCF_028372415.1 of Notamacropus eugenii. Classification (NCBI taxonomy): domain Eukaryota; kingdom Metazoa; phylum Chordata; class Mammalia; order Diprotodontia; family Macropodidae; genus Notamacropus; species Notamacropus eugenii. The sequence goes on from NC_092874.1 coordinate 4,869,674, forward strand.
CCACGTTCACTGAGTAGAACTGGGAAAACAAGAAATAAAAGTGGGTTACATAGCTTTCAAGTCTCTCCCAAAATGGCACAAATTCTATATAACTTCAATGCACTGATTCTCAAAGTGTAGGGTGGTCCAGGAAGTGCTAGGGTGCCTGAGACCCTTTCAAGGGGTCCGCAAGGTCAAGACTATTTCCAAAAACATAGTAAGACATTCTAATTTCTAATATGGTAATGATAGATACAACCTGCATAAACAAAAACTCTTTGGAGCATCCTTATAAAGAGAGAAAGAGAAAGAGAAAGAGAGAGAGAGAGAGAGAGAGAGAGAGAGAGAGAGAGAGAGAGAGAGAGAGAGAGAGAGAGAGAGAGAGAGAGAGTGTGTCTCTGTCTGTGTGTCTCTGTGTCTGTGTCCGTATCCCCACACCATTCCTGCTCATGTAAGAACTATCCTCTGATACTTTAGAAGTGCCCCTGAGAAGCAGCACTTCTGTGCCCCCTTTCCCTTGGCCACATCTTCCATCTACAATATGGCACCTCATCACTCAGCCCCACTGAGCTTACTGCTTTCAGCTCTGGTTTTCTAGACCTTGGGGCACAATCTCTGGTTGACAAACCTGGCGCTGTGAGGAATCCGTACCACTGGGCATTGCTAGCCACCATCATGCCAAAAGGGCGCAAGGACCTCCCCCCCAATACTGCTTGCACACAATCAAACAGGCAGAGGCTGCAGTAACTGGATAAATGCTGTGAGCCTGCAGTGAAATGTAATGATTGTCCTTCAAACCTGGGAACCCCCTCAGAAGACTGACCACTGGGCCAGATAAAGGCTGCTCAAGGACAGCTCCAGCCGGCATGAAATGCTTTTCCCTGTTTTGTGAACTGGATGGTGGGGGGGAAGGGGGGAAGGAGCGGGAAGAAAAAGGGGGGAAAAGGTGGGGAAGAGAGGGAGGAAAGGAGAGAGGGAAAGAGAGGGAGGGAGACAGAGGGATGGAGGAAAGGACAGGGCCTTCCAAGTCACAGTCAGTCACATTCACACCCAAATGCTCTCTCACTCCTCTAGTGATATGAGACGGGTATGCCCACAGCCACTTCCCTAGGGTAGAAGGCTGTGGTAGAGGTTGTGGGCATCTACTAACATCAATCTCCAAAACCCCTCATTGTCACTAAGGACTGTGGTGGAATGCACCAGGACCAGTGGGAAAATCTGCTAAATGAGTGAGCCCAGCAAGGGTGGAAGGAGCCAGGTCTGATGAAGAGCTGCCTGAGGCCTGAAGGCTTCTGCCCCACCTGTACTCCTGGCCTTCCTGCTCAGGGCTTGCTTTCTAAGTCTACCTTCTGTGAATCCATTTCTGGGAGATGAGTCTCCAATAAAACAGCAGAAATGCCGTGAGCTACCTCTCCAATTCTCCTTCTAGGGCAGTTCACTGGGGCCCTCTTGTATAATTTCTGACCTACGGTTTACAAGAGCTGATGGAAGCACTCTCCTGTGCTTCAGACAGAACAGGCGGCCTTTCCTCCTTGAGCTAACTCCTTCGGAAGCCCAGTGGTTTGTCTGTGATTCCTAAAGTCTCACTTACTCTGGCAGCACTGGCAAAGGGAGGCCTCAGCCCAAGACACCATCTTCACCCAACCGTCACAGATCAGTTCTATGAAAGTCCTAAGGAACTCTCTAACGTTGCAAGCTTAGCCTCCAGTTACTCTTTATTCAATACAATTTCTGCTTTTCCCTTTTTAACCTTCTGCTTTCTAAAGTCAACTGCCATCTGATTTTCAATGGCCTTGTTCTCTCCTTTATTTATAATTCATACCGTTTTCCTTCTGGCCACTTTCACAGCCCATGAAATTTTAGGGACAATCTCCAAGTCACTGCTGCAGGAGACGTCATCACCCAGGAGCAAACCAGGTGACCACCTTGGGTGTATTACTGGTTAGGGACACTGCAGAAGGTGCGCACCTCGCATCTGGAAATGATCTCAGTCCTCTCCCCGTTTGGTAAAAAGAAAACCCTGCAGGCTGTAATGTCTCCTGTGAAGCCCTCGAACCAAGCCTGGCAGTAAAAATGTCACCCCCAAATTCTCCTTTCCTTCCAGACTTCCCCAGGAAGATGATCAGAAGCCAGCACTAGAACTGGATCCCTTTGGCATCAAGGAGCCTGGCGCCTGCAGCACCAACAAGAGGCCGACAGCGTCCGAGGAGGCACGTACCTCACTCAGACGGTCAGCTGTGCTCTGCATACACAACTAGCTCTGCACCTCAGCGAGGACTCCATAGGTCACAGCGTTAGCACCCTAAGGATCAAGCACCTTCCCCACACAAAGCAGCATGGAGGCACAGAACAAAGTGCAAGATTTAGGCACCTCTGTACAGCTGAGAAGACACTCACGTGATCGGGGAGTTTGGAATTAGATTACCAACAGTAAAACACCATCCAATCGCACTAATTACGCTCCAGGGGACCCGCTAAAGTGTTCTGTTCCACCAAAGACGAGAGGGCCTCAGGCAGGACGCTCAGGGATTTCAAAATTCTCACAAAGTGCAGAAAATAAAAGAGCCCCCATCTCCTGGAAGAATTCGGAATTAGTCTTGCCTGCCACCAAAAGCAGAGACAGCAGTGCTCTGGCCGCAGGAGCAAGCCCAGGGTGACTTGTTTTTGATGATGTCAGCCCCCAACAGCGAGGCCACCTCCGTGACTGGCACATGAGAGGCAGGTGCACGAGGCCCCCTGCGGTGAGGAACTGGGCTCAGCCTCTCGTGCTCTCCTGCCCGCCTCTCTGGCCTCGGGCAGTGCCCGCTTCTCTGGCCTGCAGGCCAAGGGGCTGCTGACCCCGGCCTGGGCCCTGACCCCTGGGGCAAGGCCAGCTCTCTGAGCCCCGGCTCAAGCTCAGGGAGGCTCTGGTCCGTCTGGGGCTGGGCACCACTCAGCGTGGTGCCATCTCCAAGTCGCTGTGCCAGGGAAGAGACTAGGGCCCGCAGTCCCCAGGGACACCTTCCCCCGACTCTAAACACTCGGATCCTCTGAAATCATTGCGTACTCTTCCGTCAGCTCCTCTTTTCTAGACAGACCCACGGAGGGGAAACACCCCCGGGGGCCCTTCCACCCCGACCTCAGTCTAACCCCCTGGAGCCGGTTCGGCTAACTGGCCCTTCAGCGTGAGGGCGAGAATCGGGCCGAAGGCCAGGAAGGCGGCGGCCCGGCCAACAACGAGGACCAGGAGCTTGCGGGCGGAGACGCCCCGTGCCCCCGGCCCCCAAAGCGGGCCTCGCAGGACGGACGGACGGACGGACAGACAGGAGGTCACGGCGCTCCCCCGCCTCCTGCGCTCACCTTGTACTGGTCCGTGGGGCTCATCTTGTTCCAGGGCTCAGGGTTGTTCTTTCTGTCCCAGCTGGAGAGAGAGCGGAGGAACGGAGGGAGGGGCTCTGTGTGACCCGGACCAGACCGGAAGCGCCCCCTTATCTCCCTCACAGGGGCAGGGGCAGACTGGGGGGGGGGGCTCTGTGTGACCCCGACCAGACCGGAAGCGCCCCCTTATCTCCCTCACAGGGGCAGGGGCAGACTGGGGGGGGCGGCTCTGTGTGACCCCGACCAGACCGGAAGCGCCCCCTTATCTCCCCCCCAGGTCACAGGGGCAGGGGCAGACTGGGGGGGGGGGGGGCTCTGTGTGACCCGGACCAGACCGGAAGCGCCCCTTACCCCCCCCAGGTCACAGGGGCAGGGGCAGACTGGGGGGGGGGCTCTGTGTGACCCCGACCAGACCGGAAGCGCCCCCTTATCTCCCCCCCAGGTCACAGGGGCAGGGGCAGACTGGGGGGGGGGGCTCTGTGTGACCCCGACCAGACCGGAAGCGCCCCCTTATCTCCCCCCCAGGTCACAGGGGCAGGGGCAGACTGGGGGGGGGGCTCTGTGTGACCCGGACCAGACCGGAAGCGCCCCCTTATCTCCCCCCCAGGTCACAGGGGCAGGGGCAGACTGGGGGGGGGGCTCTGTGTGACCCCGACCAGACCGGAAGCGCCCCCTTATCTCCCCCCCAGGTCACAGGGGCAGGGGCAGACTGGGGAGGGGGGCTCTGTGTGACCCGGACCAGACCGGAAGCGCCCCTTACCCCCCCCCAGGTCACAGGGGCAGGGGCAGACTGGGGGGGGGGGCTCTGTGTGACCCCGACCAGACCAGAAGCGCCCCCTTATCTCCCCCCCCAGGTCACAGGGGCAGGGGCAGACTGGGGGGGGGCTCTGTGACCCGGACCAGACCGGAAGCGCCCCTTACCCCCCCCCAGGTCACAGGGGCAGGGGCAGACTGGGGGGGGGGCTCTGTGTGACCCCGACCAGACCGGAAGCGCCCCCTTATCTCCCCCCCCAGGTCACAGGGGCAGGGGCAGACTGGGGGGGGGCTCTGTGACCCGGACCAGACCGGAAGCGCCCCCCCTCACGGGGGCGGGGGGCCCCCGCAGCACCCACCTGACGTCGGGGTTGAAGAGCGCCAGGCGCATGACGTAGAGGGTGGCCCCGGTGGCCCCCGCGCCGAGGAACACGAACAGGGGGATGAGCTGCAGACGCACCGGAAAGAGAAGGGACAAAGAGGAGACTGAGACCCCAAAGGACCCCGGGCGGGAGCCTCCGGGGGAGCTCGGAGAGTCGGGGGAGGGGGGGGTCAGGGGCACATCGGGCACGTGACCAGGTGACAGGCCCCTCGGCCCGGCCCGGCCTCAGTCCCCGGAGCCCGATGGAGGGAGTGACTGGGTGGGGGGGTGGGGAGAAGGCGGGCCCTCCAGGCGGGGGAGTCGCCGCACCCCAACCGGTCAGGAGGCGTGGTCACACAGCCTGTGGGGGAAGGGAAGGCAGCCGTCATCTTAGGAGAAGGGGAAACTGAGGCCCGGGGTGGGGCCACGGCTGCCCAAGGTCACGGGACGCGCCCCTGCCCGCCCCCCAAGGACGCGGGCCGCGCCCCCCGGACGCTCACGCTCGGGTGCCTCTTGGCCTGCCTGATCATCAGGCGGAACATGGCGGCGGCTGCGGGACTCGGCGGCTGCGTTCGCTCGTTCGTTCGCTCGCGGCCCAATGTCACCGCGGAGAGTGAGGAGCAGGAGGACACAGGACGGCTCTGCGGGGCGCGCGCACGCACGCACGCACGGCCCCAGGACCCCGGCGCGCAGGACCTCCGCAGGGGCTGCCCCCTCCACTGCCTGAGCGCTGGGCCTCCCCTCTGAGGCGAGGCCCCCATGCCCGCCGCCCTCGTGGCTCAAGTCCGGCCTCTACGCTTCCCCAGGCCGCCCTCCCCTCTCCCCGGTCCCCGGGTCCTTAGGGCCAGGACAAGACCCAGACAGGCGCGAGGCGGACACCCCCAGAGCAAAGAGGAGGGAGGGGGAGAGCGGGCCTGGGGCGCCTGCGCAGCGAGGGTGGCTGAAGGCCGAGCGCGCTCCTCGGGAGAGGCACGTGCCGGGCGCGCGAACAGGCCGGGGCCGGGCTAAGGTCTCCCCGCCAGGGAGTTGTAGGCTGCGGCCGCGCGGGTCCCTGGGGGTCTGAGCCGCCCGGCTGCCTCAGGAAAGGCCCCGGCCTGGCTGGAGCGCTCGCAACAGCTGGGCCGAGGCGGAAACGAGCCCTCCCACCGCCCGTGCCCGGGTCCCAGCCCCAGCCTTCCATCCCCCCGATCCGTGCTGCACCTGTGCCCGCAGACGGGTGTCCGTATGGGGGGCCCCCCTCCACATTGCACCCGTGCCCGCAGGCTTGTGTGTATCCGGGCCCCCCCCATCCGTGTGTCCGTCCGGGCCCCCCCCCATCCATGTGTCCGTCCGGGCCCCCCCCATCCGTGTGTTCGTCCGGTCCCCCCCCCATCCGTGTGTCCGTCTGGGTCCCCCCCCATCCGTGTGTCCGTCCAGGTTCCCCCCCCCCATCCGTGTGTCCGTCTGGGTCCCCCCCCATCCGTGTGTCCGTCCAGGTTCCCCCCCCCCCCATCCGTGTGTCCGTCTGGGTCCCCCCCCCATCCGTGTGTCCGTCTGGTCCAGTCCTTGAGTTTCCAGCCGTCTTGGCCTGCTACTTCTGCGCCCCCAGGGGGGCTCTGCTTGGGGAGGGGTCTGCACTGCCCCTCCCCCGCAGCCGCCAGTGCCCACCCCCACCCTGCCCAGGTCTGGAGACCAGGCCCGGCCTCCAAGCTCTGCGTAGCCCCCCGAAAGGTGCCTCCCTCGGGAAGTGGGAGCGCGGCCCAGTCACCCCCATGGCATGCCCGTGGAAAGAGGCAGAAGGTTTGCTACCGGCCGTGGACTTCCCTGCCCTCCCAGTGCGCCAGCCCCTTCTCTGCAGCCTCCACCCCCCCCAGAGGTGCCAGGGGGCTCACAGGCACCCTCAGGCCAGGACGTGGACCGAGGCTTCCTGGCTCCCAGGGCACCTGTCTGCCATAACATCTCAGCCCCCTGTGCGCCCCTCCCATACAGCGTTCCATCATCTCCAGCCTCCTTGACTTTGCCTAAGGGGGTCCCCACTTCTGGCCACTCCTTTGTCCTTGGAATCCTGGGCGTCAGCCAATAGGAGTCATTCCCTGGCCTTCCCTCCTGCTAGTGGGATTAGCGCTCTGACCCCTCTGGAAATCCCTGGTATTACCTAGGTAAAGGTTGCTGAGGGACATCTCTGGTACAGCACCCCCAAAGGATGGACCACAGGGTTCAGGGAGACACCGGGGTTACATTTTACTACTGACTTTTGACAGAAAAGTAGTAGCTTTTCTTAGAGAACACCAGTTTGAAAAGTGAGCCATGGAACCCTCCTCTATCAACCCAAACCGAAGACAGGATCTTGTATTTTCTACTAAGTTTACATGGAGTCACTTTTTTCTGGGAGAAAAATTTGCAGCTAGAGTTCCATTTTGGATAAAAACAAATTGTGCCTTTTTGTTGTTGTTAATTAAAAAAAGATCCCCAATCTTACCCTTTGTCTACAAAAAGTTGATCTCCAGTATTGTAGCATGTAATGACAGGGGAATGGAGAAGGGCAGATGATCTTGTGTCCCCAGCCGTGTCCCCAGCACATCGGCCATCCTCTACCTCCCACTGAACCAGGACTGCTGGCCCCCGGCCCTGGGCTCTGAGAGCGGAGCTGTCACCTCCTTTTGTCATAAGGCCCTCTTCCCTCCCACTCCCAGCTCCTCCACTGCTTTCAGCTCCAGTTCCCCTTTATCTGGCATCTTCTGGAATGAAAGAATGGGCTTTGTTCTGCTTACCCAATGCCCCGCATAAACTGAATGTTGAAATGCTTTTTCATCTGTCCATTTCCTTCCATTGAAGAAAGTGGGGAAGAGAAGGGGATTTCAGACTCTAGGTCATCTGGCAAGATTCTACAGCGTGTAACGGTTGGATGATGGTTGTCCTTTGTTCTCAAAGAGGCCCAAAATGACATCACCGTGACAAAGTGAAATTTCAGTGTATCCAACTGTTACTGATCAGACCAATATGACCTTGGAATGCTCTACCACAGGTTGGGCACAAACAGTCCGTGTGAATATTTGGGGTGGATATCCCAAATTTGTACATCCTACGTTTACTTTGTGCTGTCTTAATTTTGTTTTCCTCAAAGAGCACAGCACCCTTTCTGATGTGGGCATTCCATGCTGAGTGGTCCTGTGCCAGTATCTCCCATGTTGCACAATCAAATCCAAAGTTCTTGAGAGACACCTTGAGTGTCCTTGTGTCTTTTCTTCTGGCCACCATGTGATCATCTTTCCCATGCGAGTTCTCCATAAAATACTCTTTTTGGCAAGTGTACATTTTGCATTGGAACAACGTGGCCAGCCCATTGGAGTTGTGCTCTTTGAAGCATAATTTGAGTGCTTGACAGTTCACCTCGAGTAAGGACTTCAGTGTCTGGTACCTTATCCTACCAGGTGGTCCTTAGAATCTTGTTAAGACAGTTCAAATGGAAGCGATTCAGTTTCCTGGCATGGCGCTGGTAAACTGTCCATGTTTCACAAGCATATGACAATGAGGTCAGCACAACAGCTCTGTAGACCTTCAGTTTGGTAGTCAGCTAATACCTCTCCTTTCTCAAACTTTTCTTTGGAGTCTCCCAAATACCGAGCTAGCGCTGGCAATGCATGCATCAACTTCATTGTCAACGTGTACATCCCTGGAAAGTACACTACCAAGGTAAGTGAACTTATCCACAGCATTCAAAACTTCTCCATTTGTTGTAATGGATGGTTCCACTTATGGATGGTGTGGTGGTGGCTGATAGAGGACCTGTGTTTTCTTGGTATTAATTATTAGGCTAAAATGAGCACAGGCAGCAGAGAATTGATCCATACTTTGTTGCATCTAAGCTTTAGAGGCTGCATTGAGTGCACAGTCATCTGTGAACAGAAAATTATGCACCAACACTCCCTCCACTTTGGTCTTGGCTTGTAGCCTTTTCAAACTGAAGAACTTGCCATCAATATGGTGGTTGACCATGACGCCGTGTTCATCCTCATTGAAAGCATTTGACAACATGACTGAAAACATCATGCTAAATAGCATGGAAGCAAGCACACTGCCCTGTTTCACTCCAGTAGTGACTGGGAAGGCACAAGAGCTTCGTCCATTATCCAGAATCCAGGTAAACATGCCATTGTGAAAGTGACATACAGTACTGATAAACCTCCCTGGGCAACCTTGGTCAGATCTACAAACATTGTGTACAGACCTCTGTTCTACTCCTGGCATTTCTCCTGGAGATATTGAGCAGCAAACACCGTATTGACTGTTCCTCGGCCCTTTCTGAAGCCATGCTGGCTCTCAGGTATACGCCCATCTTCCAGGTGAAGGATCAGCCTATTAAGGAGGACTCTAGCAATAATTTTTCCAGCAAGGACTAAGAGAGAGATTGTCACAGGACATTCTATTTCCTTTACCCTTATAGAGACGGACAATGGAGGCTTCCTTGAACTCCTGGGGGATAACCTCCTCTTGCCATATAACCTGAAAGATTTCAGTCAGTTTTTGTATGAACAATGATCCCCTTACCTTGTAAATCTCAACTGGAATAGAAGCAGCACCAGCTGAATGAAGCACTGCATTTGCTCATCTGGGTCAGAACACTCGCAAACACCAAGACGGGTTTGATGAAAATGATGGGGAAATTCAGAAGTTGCTAAATGAAAAATGAGAATTCCACAGGATTTACCATCAGGATAGTTCATCTGCTTCTAAGAAGGCAGCATTTAATTCCATCAAAAGCAAAGTACAAGCAAAGCTTAGAGAGATGCTTTATTCCTGGCTCAGTAAGAAGGCAGATGAAATTCAGTTTTATGCTGATAGTAACAATCCAAAGCGCTTTTCTGATTCCCTGAAAGCTATTTATGGACCAAAAACCTATGGTGCATCACAATTACTCAGTGCTGATGGAGCCACATTGATTAGTGGTAAAGACATGATTCTAGAGAGATGGGCTGAACACTTCCATAGTGTTCTCAACAGACCATCATCAATCAATGCTGAGGCCATTACTCATTTACCTCAGGTCAGTCCCTCCTTAGCTGAACTTCCAACTGAAGAAGAGGTTTTGAGGGTCATTAGGCTCCTTTCATGTGGCAAAGCATCTGGTGCTGATTCTATTCCAGCTGAGATTTACAGTGTGTCATACATGATCAAGGAAGAGCCAGAACCAGACAAGTGATCCCAGAAGCTTCACCTCCTCAAAAACAGGTTGTGCCAGAACACGCTTATTTCCTTTTCTTGTTTCTTATTAAGTTGTTCAACTTGAGGAATGCTGCAGGTCTTGTTGGCCAAGATTTTAGCCAAAGATTAATAAACCTTCTCTGGCCATTTTCTATGGAAACACAGAGAGGTGGGATCTCTACCATGGGACAGTAGGGTGGTATAGGAGTTGCTTCGGTAGAAAGGCCTAGAAACAGGGTTTAAAGGTTGGTGCCACAGAGATCCAGGTCAGCCCTGCACTGCTGGGTTGTGGCAGAAAGGCAGGAGTCTTTCACATAGTTGGATGACAGTGTCAGGATGCCAAAAGATTTCAAAATTCGGGAACCATAGGCTGGACAGGAGGAGTGTAAGAGAGATGAGAAGCATTGCTCTGGGCTTCCCAGGGATGTGTGCTGGGGAAAGAGCCAATAGAAAAAGACTGTGGGGAGGGTTGGGACAGGACCAGCAACTATCAGCCCATATGCCTAGTTTTTCCTGTAGGGGTGTGTGTATGTGTGTGTGGGGGTGGGAGTGGGGGGTGTTGCATTGAGGCTCTCTTTGAGGAAAACAGAAGAATAAAATGGGCAGGCTTGGGTAGAAGATTTTCAACCTCAGACTGCATCTTCACTGAAAGAGTTGACCAAGAGATAGAGAGCTAAGATCCTTCTGAATTCAGGCTCTGTTGATAGAAGGGAGCAAAGTCCAGCCTCAGGAGTTCTCAGTCAGGGTGTCTCCTCTGGATTCCAGGACTGTTTCACACATAGTATGACCTGGTAAAAGACCTGGTATATAGTAGGAGCTTAATAGAGTCTTACTGAATGCAGTGGAGGCATAAACTAAGGAAACTGATAGGGACCAATTGTATTCATCAGTGTAGTGGAAAATGTCTTGTGTAAGGACTGAACAGAAGGGACATTCCTTATCTGGGGAGATTCTATTTAGAGATGGGATCTTATCCCTTGCTGCAAATCTGGGATCAGGGCTTTGTCAGTGTAATCCAGGCTCAGTTAGGAGGGAGACCTATCTAGATGGAGAATGCATATTGATAAGATTAGGACCCTGTTGAATGGAGCCTGAGCCACATGACCCTGGGGGTGCCAAGTGGGGATCATCATAGCACCTCCCAAGGCAGTGGTGAGGATCCGATGAGATCACATTTGGGACCTGAAGGGGCTACAGAAGTGTCCACAACTGTCCTAAATTTTGGTGGGAGGATGAAGAAATGAATGGAAAAACATCCATCAGATGGCTTGCTCTGTCCACAATGCTGTGCTAAGTGCTAGGGTTACACACCAAGTGGTCAGACAGCCTCTATCCTCAGAGAGCTCACATGCATTAGCTTGTGAGGAGGCAACACTGAGGGCTAAATAAAGGTTGCATAATCCTCAGAGTGGAAGGGGCAAAGCAAGTGGTCAGGCCTTTTATTTAATGTCATTTTTTGGCAAAAAAAAATTTAATATTTTATTTTCCCCTAATTACTTGTAAAAACAATTTTTAACATTAGTGTTTTCACAACTCTGAGGTGCCACATCACACCTATCTGATTGGCTAACATGATAAAAACAAGAAAATGATAAATGTTGGAGGTGTGGGAAAGTTGGAATACTAATTCGTTGTTGGTGGGAGTTGTGAGCTGATCCAACCATTCTGGAAAGCAATTTGGAACTATGTCCAAAGGGCTATAAAAATGTAGATGCCCTTGACCCAGCAATACCACTTCTGGGGCTGTATCCTAAAGAGATTATAAAAATGGGAAAAGGCTCCTCATGTACAAAAATGTTTATAGCAGCTCTCTGTGTAGCCAAGAACTGGAAATTGAGGGAATGTCCAATCAATTAGGGAATGACTGAACAAGTTGAGGTATATGAATGTAATGGAATACTATTGTGCTACAAGAAATGATGAACAGGCAGACTTTAGAAAAAACCTGGAAAGACTTACATGAACTGATGCTGAGTGAAGTAAGCAGAACCTGGAGAACATTGTACACAGTTACAGCCACATTGTGAAATGACTAACTTCTTAGCCCTTCTCAGCAATGCAAAGACCTTAAACAATTCTAAAAGACTCATGATGGTAAATACCATCCACATCCAGAGAAAGAACTATGGACTCTGGATGCAGAGAGAAGCAGACTATTTTCTTTTTTTGTTTTTCTTTCTCGTGGTTTCTCCTATTCATTATATTTCTTCTATACAACATGACTAATGTGAAAATATGTTTAATAAAAATATATAACCTATATCAGACTGCAGGCTGTCTTGGGGAGGGAGGAGGGAGGAGGGGATACAAATTTAAAACTTATAGAAGTAAATGTTGAAAACTAAAAATAAATAAATTAACTAAAAACAACTAAAAAATTAGCGTTTTCAAATTTAGAGTTCCAGATTCTTTCCCTTCCTCCCCTCCCACCTCATTGAGAAGGCAAGCAATTTTATATAGGTTATACCCATGCAATCATGCAAAACGCATTTCCATATGAGTCATGTTGTGAAGGAAAACACAGAATTTCACTCCTCCCTGAAAAGAAAACACAAGAAAAATAAAGAAAGTTTTTTTAAAAAGTATGTTTAAATTTACATTTAGACTCTATCAGTTTTTTCTCTGGAGCTTTTGATCGTGAGCCCTTCAGAATTGTCTTAGAGCATTGTACAGCTGAGAGGAGCTAAGACATTCATGGTTGATCATAATACAATATTGTGGTTACTGTGCACAAATTCTCCTGATTCTGCTCATTTCATTTTGCATCAGTTCATATAAGTCTTTCCAGGTTTTTCTGAGAGCATCCTGCTTATCATTTTTTAAATAGTATAATGGTATTCTATCACAATCATATACCAGTCTTCAGCCATTCCCTAATTGATAGGTGTCCCCTCAATTTCCAGTTCTTTACCACCATAAAAAAATCTGCTATAAATATTTTTGTACACATAGGTCTTTTTCCTTTTCATTTTTTATCTCTTTGGCATATAGACCTAGTAATGGTATTGCTGGGTCAAAGAGTGTGAACAGTTATGTAGCCCTTTGGGCACAGTTCCAAATCACTCTCCAGAATAGTTGAATCAGCTCACAACTCCATCAATAATGCTTTAGTGTCTCAATTTTCCTGCATCCCCCCCAACTTTTGTCATTTTCCTTTTCTGTCAGATTTGTGAATCTGATAGGTGTGCAGTGGTACTTCAGAGGTGTTTTAAATTGCATTTCTCTAATCAGTAGTGACTTAGAGCATTTTTTTCATGACTATAGATAGCTTTGATTTCTTCATCTGAAAACTGTTCATGAAATCTCTTTTTATAAATTTGACTCAATTCTCCAGTTATGATTATTATCTTTGTATTTCCCCCATACTATTTTCCCCCATTTATCTCTCTCTCTCTCTCTCTCTCTCTCTCTCTCTCTCTCTCTCTCTCTCTCTCTCTCTCCCTCTCCTTTCACCCTGTTCATCCTCAAAAGTGTTTTGCTTCTAACTACCACCTTCTTTCATCAGCCCTCCTTTCTATCAGCCCCCTTCCCTTTCCCTTGTCTCCCTCCCCTCCTACTTTCTTGTAGGGTAAGATATATTTCCGTAGCCAACTGGGTGTGTGTTAGTTTCTATTTGAGCCAGTTTTGATGAGATTAAGATTAAACCACTCCCCACTTTTGCCCCTAAAAGGGAGAAGCTCTTTTACACCTCTTTTATGTGAGATAATTTACCCCATTCTTTTTCTTCCTTTCCCCTACTCCCACTGCAATCCCTGAAGGATTATACTCTGTTTTTCTTAGTTGTAATCCTAGCTTTTTTGCCCTCTGGAATATCATATTCCAAGCCCTTTGATCCTTTAACACAGAAGCTGCTAAATCTTGTGTTATTCTGACTGTCTTCATGATGTTCGAGTTTCTTTCTGGCTGCTTGCAATATTTTCTTTTTGATTTAGGAAATCTGGAATTTGGCTGCACCCTTCCCAAGAAGTTTCATGTTGGAATCTTTTTCACAAGGTATTCAGTGGATTCTTTCTATTTCTATTTTACCCTCTGATTCTAGAATATCAGGGCAGTTTTCCTTGATAATTTCTTGAAAGATGATGTCAAAGTTTCTCTCTCTCTCTCTCTTTCTCTCTCTCTCTCTGCTTTCAAGTGGTTCTGTAATTCTTAAATTATCTCTCCTTGATTTCCAAATCAGTTGTTTTTCCAATGAGGTAGTTCACATTTCCTTCTATTTTTTTTATTCTTTTGATATTATCTTATTATTTCTTATTATCTTATTATATCTCATGGAATCATTTGCTCCCACTTGTTTTGTTAAGAACTTATTTTCTTCAGTGAACTTTTGTGCCTTCTTTTCCATTTGATCAATTCTACTTTTTAAGGAGTTTTTTTCTTCACTGAATTTTTGTCTATCTCTTTCCATTTGGCCAATTCTGCTTTTTAAGGTGTTCTTGTCTTCAGTGGATTTTGGCGCCTCTTTCACAGTTTGCTCTTTTTTCCAGCCTATTTCTTGACTTTTAACTTTATGTGTTAAAGTTGTGCTCTGCTCCCAGGGTGGAGGGAGTGCTCCCCTTTCCCTGGGCCTGAGACCCAGGTCTGTGACCTGGATCTGTATATGGGCAATGCAATAGAGTCCTGTACCCAATGCTAGCAAAGGGACATCTGTATTCTCCTTCTGCCCAGTTGTGCAGCTCCCTCACTATCTCTGGGCTGAGAGGTCTGGAAGCTGCCACTGATTCAGCAACCCCCACGCCTGCTGCTTGTTTGCTGAGGTGTGGCCTGAGGTGGCACAGCTTGCACACCATGGTAACCCCATTACAACAGACCTTTCTTGCAGGCCTTCTGAGTTGTCTTGGACTAGAAAACTGTTTCACTCTGTCTTTTTGCGGGTTCTGACACTCCAGAATTCATTTTGAGGTGTTATTTAAAGTTGTTTGGAGGGGAATTTGGTCAGGCAAGTTCCTGCCTTTTCTCTGCCATCTTGGCTTTCCCACCAATGTAATTTCTCTCTTTTTTTAATCAATATTATTTGTTTCTGATTTCATATCATCATCTGATAGGCTCAAGAACTCTGGTGGCCAGAAAGCTCTTACATGAGTCCTTGGTCCCCAGGCTATGTCTCTGTGGGGTGACTTCCCAGGAGGGCGCTGAGGACTCTGGATTAGGGGGCTGGCTCTTCCCAAGGCTCTTGGGCTCAGAATCCTAAGCTATCTCCATCAAGGTCTGAGAGGAAAAGGACATCACAGGGGACATGATTTGACTTGCCAGGCACATGCTGCCTTCTGTCTCCCCTTCAGGAAGCCCTGCCACTTCAGCTGGGCTGGCTTGTCTGCCCTGTTGGTAGCAGTGGGTTGCAGGAGGTGAGCATGCCTGGCTCCATATGATGGAGATGAGGGCTGGGCAGAACTCAGGACTGCATCCATCTCCCTGAAGGTGATTCCTGGGACAACACCAGCTTTGGAGGTTAACCTGAAAGTCACTCCAAGAGTTCAGTGACCTGACCCTCAGAGCTAACAAGTTCCTGAGGAGTGGGCCTTTTGGAGAGAGCACTCCCTTCTTTGGCTGTACTCTGGGCATGTCTGTACCAACTGGCTTTGACCTTTCTTGGTCCTGCTCCCGGTGCCTTGGGGTCCTTTCCTTTCAGCTCCATTGTTGTCTTTAGTCAGTAAGTTCCTGGAGAACAGGGACTGTCTGTCTTTTTCTTATTTGTATCTGCAGAGCTAAACACAGGGTCTGACACATAGTAGGCACTTAATACATGTCTTTTAATGGAAATTAATTCCTGCTGCTGCTTTCTGTGGGTATGGAGGGCTGGCCATGCTCTTTAAGGATCCCAGAGTGATCCAGGCTGGGGATCTGCTGGAGCTCATGGTGCTTAGTAGGGTGCTAGTAGGCTCTACAGGTTCAGAACAGCTGAACCCCAGCATCCCTAGGGTCAGAGCTTCCTGCCCTGGTCAGTGACCTGCTGACTCAGACCAGATTGGAGGCCAGAGCCCAAACACAGCTTCTCCTAATTTCTGTGTTCATCTATGGTTTTAGTCTGGACCTGGAGTCAGGAAGCCCCAAGTTCAAAGCTGGCTCTTGGAGCCCAGGGCAAACCACTTGGTTTCAGTCTCCTCATCCATAAAATGGGGGTGATGATAGCACTTTTCTGTTAGGGGGGTTGTGAGGATCAAATGAACTAAAACTTGTGAAAAGCACGAGGCAGACACCATGGAGGTGCTCATCCCCCCCGGGCACAGGTCCCCTCCTCAGTCTGCACCAGATTCAGCCACCACAGAGCAGAGCCCTCTGACTTCTGTGCTGGTATGAGCCTGATTGTACATGGGGAAAGCTGAGGCCAAGCCGAGGTTGGGTGACCACAGCCAGTACCTCTGCAGACTCCTCGGCTGGCACTCCCTCTATCCAGGAGGCCACGGGGGTCCTCGAATACAGTCATCTATCCATTCTCGGCAAGCGCTTTGTGAGCTCCTGGAAAGCGTTGAGTAGGAGACCAAAGGTCTGCAGCATGCTCCTCCCGGCTGCCTCCTCTTGGGGATCCCCTAGCCTTGAGGATACCCAAAGGCACTGTCTGGCTCCTGGAGCAGA
Source organism: Notamacropus eugenii (assembly GCF_028372415.1). NCBI lineage: Eukaryota > Metazoa > Chordata > Mammalia > Diprotodontia > Macropodidae > Notamacropus > Notamacropus eugenii. The sequence goes on from NC_092874.1 coordinate 4,885,875, forward strand.
GCCAGGGCTTGGGTTCTGGGGAAAGAGGGGAGCAGTCTCCAAGCTTCACTCAGGCAGCCTTGCACCCAGTCAGCCTGGTCCCGTGCATGCTGCTTCTTGTCAGAGCCCCCAGCTGAGGTTAGCAGGGAAGGACCCTCTGTGTTCCCTGCACGGATGGCTTCCAGTCTTTACCCTCACTGGTCTCAGGGATTTGGGGGTGCTGGAGGGGGCAGGGCTGTCCCTCTTCTTGGTGGGTGCCCACTTGAAGTGGGTGCCCAGCACCTGGACCTGATATGTGAACAACTCATCAGCCACTGTTTCCTTGTGCTTTGGACACTTGGGAGTTGCATGACTGGGGTCCCCAGTCCTCTGAGTGATATCAGAGTCACCCTGGTGTCTCTCCTTCGTCTCAGACACTATGGCGAGGAGGGTATTGGTAGGGGGGTCTCCAGGGGAGCACCTGGACCACCTGTGAGCTGGAGAGATATCTTGCGGCGGAACTGGGAGGAAACTGCTGGGTTGCCGGTACTCGATAAAAGCCTGGAGGTGGGAAATCTGCTGGTGAAGCAGCAGGACCCCCGTCCCCATCTTTTTATTTTTACTTTTCCCATAGTTCCCATCTCTCCAACGGCCTCTAGGGGTTTCGCAGGTCCAATCTCAGCGGGGAGTCTCTGTCCACCGGCTCACCACCCAGCAGGTCAGGCAGCAGAGCCCGCAAAGCAGAACAAAGGCTGCTGGCAGGTGGTGGAGCGGGCGCGCTCCCGCCCCTCCGACCCCGCCCCTCTCCGCCGGCCCCGCCCCTCCATGCCTAGCCTAGCGCTTTCCCGGCGCAGGCGCTCTCCCTCCCCCGCCCCTTCCTTCGGCTCCTCCCCCGCCCCAAGCGCAGGCGCAGTGCGTCCCCTCGGCAGCTTTAGCGGCGCTCCCTTCGCCTAGTCTCTGCAGCTCGTCTCCGCTGTTCCGCCCCCTCCCTAACCCCGCCTCTGACGCAGGCGCACTCCCGTTCTCACGCTGTGCCCGGCCCCGGCGCAGGCGCACTCCTCTCCTGCCCGCCGGCCCCGCCCCCAGGCGCAGGCGCACCTTGTATCCCTCGGGCCCCTCCGGTCCCGCCCCCTCCCGGCTCGCTCCCGGCTCCCCGTCCTCGCCGCCGCGGTTCTCCTCCGGCCCCGCGCGCTGCGTCCTGCTCCTCGAGCGGCCCTTTGTGTGCGGGGTCGGGGCGGGCCTCTTGCGGGCGTCCTCCCCGGGCGCGGAGACGGGCGCGCGCTGCGGCGGGCGGGGGCGCGGCGCGGGGCGGCCCGGAGCGGGCCGCGCGTGGGGTCGGCCGGGCCGCCAGGGCCGGGCCTCCGCCTCCTCCGGGGCCGCCGCCGCCGGCCCCCCGCGCGCCCCCCGGCCCCGCGCCGCGGACGCCGGCCCTAGTGAGTGCGGGGAGGGGCGGGCCGGGCGGGCCGGGCGGGCCCCGCGTGCTCCTCGTCCCCCGTGACGCCCCCTGTGTCTCTCCCCTGCAGTGGATCGCAGCTCCAAGCGGAGGCCCGTGAAGCCCTTGGCCGCGTCCCTGCTCGAGGCGCTCGACTACGACAGCTCCGATGACAGCGACTTTAAAGTGGGCGATGCTTCAGGTAACCTCCGGGCTCCCGGCCTTTGCCCTCCCCTCCCCGGCCCCCTGCCAGGTGCGCCCTTCCCCGGGCTGGGGAGCTCCTGGGGGCAGGCCCTGCGGGGGACGGGCCACCCACGTGGCTGACAGGTGGGGGAGACCCCCCCAGCGGCTGGCCGGGCTCCGAGGCCCCTCGTTGGGGGGCGGCCGTGGCAGAAGGGCGGCTTCTCAAGCCCCTGGGAGGGCCGGGTTTGTGCGTGTGCGCCCCGGCCCGGCCTCGGGGTACATGTCCCCCGCCCCCCTGCTGTGCGCCCCGGCTGGCCTCAGGTACCCCCTGGTGTGAGCGCCCCCCCCCCCGCTGGCCTCAGGTACCCCCTGCTGTGAGCCCCCCCCCCCCGCTGGCCTCAGGTACCCCCTGCTGTGAGCGCCCCCCCCCCGCTGGCCTCAGGTACCCCCTGCTGTGAGCTCCCCCCCCCCCCGCTGGCCTCAAGTACCCCCTGCTGTGAGCTCCCCCCCCCCGTTGGCCTCAAGTACCCCCTGCTGTGAGCTCCCCCCCCCCCCGCTGGCCTCAGGTACCCCCTGCTGTGAGCTCCCCCCTCCCCCGCTGGCCTCAGGTACCCCCTGGTGTGAGCGCCCCCCCCCCCCCCGCTGGCCTCAGGTATCCCCTGCTGTGAGCTCCCCCCCCTCCCGCTGGCCTCAAGTACCCCCTGCTGTGAGCTCCCCCCCCCCTGTTGGCCTCAAGTACCCCCTGCTGTGAGCTCCCCCCTCCCCCCTGGCCTCAGGTACCGCCTGCTGTGAGCGGCCCTCCCCCGCTGGCCTCAGGTACCCCCTGCTGTGAGCTCCCCCCCCCCCGCTGGCCTCAGGTACCCCCTGGTGTGAGCGCCCCCCCCCCCCCCGCTGGCCTCAGGTACCCCCTGGTGTGAGCTCCCCCTCCCGCTGGCCTCAGGTACCCCCTGGTGTGAGCTCCCCCTCCCGCTGGCCTCAGGTACCCCCTGCTGTGAGCTCCCCCTCCCGCTGGCCTCAGGTACCCCCTGCTGTGAGCTCCCCCCCCCTGGCCTCAGGTACCCCCTGCTGTGAGCTCCCCCCCCCCCCCCGCTGGCCTCAGGTACCCCCTGCTGTGAGCGGCCCCCCCCCCTGGCCTCAGGTACCCCCTGCTGTGAGCTCCCCCCCCCCGCTGGCCTCAGGTACCCCCTGCTGTGAGCTCCCCCTCCCGCTGGCCTCAGGTACCCCCTGCTGTGAGCTCCCCCCCCCCCCCGCTGGCCTCAGGTACCCCCTGCTGTGAGCTCCCCCCCCCCGCTGGCCTCAGGTACCCCCTGCTGTGAGCTCCCCCCCCCCCGGCCTCAGGTACCCCCTGCTGTGAGCTCCCCCCCCCCCCGCTGGCCTCAGGTACCCCCTGCTGTGAGCCCCCCCCTCAGGTACCCCCTGCTGTGAGCCGCCCCTCACCCGCGGGCTCCTGGGCTCGGCCTGAGCCTCCTTGTCCCCCGCCAGTCCTTGTCCTTGACCCCTGTGTGGGGTCATCTGCGGGCCGGCCCCTCCGCCCTCCCCCGCGTGTCCGCGCACGATGACCCCCGTGCACAGGGCTGTTTGCTGGACGTGCCCTCTGTGGCCTGCGGGCACCGGCTTTCCCGCCATCCCGGCCCTCCTGTGGCCGGCTCCTCATTCAGCGTCCCCCTCTTGTCCCTCCGCCTCTCTCCGCCCTCCTGGGTCAGTGCCTTTTCCCCCAGGGGCCGCCCGAGGCACCCTCCCCGCCTCAGGTCCGGCAGGTCTCTCACCAGCTCCAGCAGCTCCCAGGGCTCCCTGGCACCCCCTGGGTCAGATGCAGGCCCTGGCTCTTCATGCCTGCCTCCGCTGGCCTTGGCAGGCTTACGTCACCTTCCTCTCCTTCCTGCCTTCTGGGCTCCAGCCACACTTGCCCCCTCGCTGCGCCCAGCGCCCCTGGCAGTACCCCGTGCCCGCTCTCCCTTCTCTCCCCCGCCTCAGTGCCCTCTCTTCCACGAAGCTCCTCCTGATCCTTCTGCCTGGTCGCCCTGACTGCCAGCCACGTGTCAGATTGCTTGATATCCAGGCTGTGCCTGATTCTGGTGCACATGCAGACAGGAAGCATTGCTTGAGCACCTGCTGTGTGCCGGGAGCTTGGCTGTGTGAGCCCCTGGGGGCAGAGGCCATTCATGCTGTTGCACCCACAGTGCCTGGAGCGCGGTCCACCTTTAGGAAACACCCTCTGTCCTGTGATCCTGCCCCTGAGGATACCTTAGGGAGCTCTTGGCCCTCTTGTTAGGCTAGATCCTCTCTTTTTTTCTAAAGTACACTTACTGTGTTCTTATGGATCACTATTTCAGGGTGAGTGGTTTACCATCCTAGTGACTGACCAAGAAAATCAATAATAAAATCTATTTCTGTCCAGTTCTGTGAGTAAGATTCTGAAGCCACACACAAGTCTGCAGGTACAAGTTAGTGTTCCTTCTGCGAGCCCGACTTCTTGACAGACCTCCCGGAGAAGGCATGAGGATCCAGTGAGGCCCATCTGTAGGGCACTTAGCACAGTACCAGGCACACCGTGGGGCTGTAGGGATGCCGTCGTCGTCATCATAATCGTTAGTTGTCCTCATCGCAGCATTATAGTAGATTAAGATAAACACATCCAGAAAACCTCTTTTTCTGGTTAGTCCGGAGAACGTTGCATACATTTATATTTCTTAGGTCAGTCACTGTATTAAAACTCTGAAATGGAGAAGCATATCTCCTCTGGATATGCGTTTGGTTTATTTGCCCGTAAGATAATTTGAGGACAGTCAGTCTGGGACACTTTTATGCTTCAGTGAGCACCTAAAATATGCCAGGCTCGCTGCCAGGCACAGACACTGTGCCCATGGTGAGCCCTCCCCGGAAGCAGCTTGCTGTCTAGTTGGGGCAATGAGACAGGAATCTTTGAACAAGCATATGTCGGTGCCACAGACAGTCAACAGAAACAGATGCCAGGCCGTGGTGGGTCGTCTAATCACCTCCCCTGGTCAGAGCCCCAACCTTTTTGTCATATTCCACTGGTGGAAAAAGTCTGGGAAAGCTTCATTATTTGGTCTGTGGATGGGCAGAGAAAGGGACCAGGCTTTTCCTCTTCAAAGGAGATGGGGAGGCAGGAGAGAACTTGGTGGTGTGGAGGAGGAGGGGGTGTGCACCTGGGGCTGCCATCAGGCCTCCATGGAGGGAAGATTCATGCTAAGCTATTCTGGGGTGCAGAGCTCAAAGGTTTTTAAGCAGGGGCTTGATGTGATGAGTGTGGAGCTGAAGGGCAGTGATCTCTGCCAAAGCCCGTTCTGTCCTCCAAGTCAGAGAAGGGTATGTCGGCAGGAGGATCTTTCTGAGCAGCCTTCTTCCAGTAGGGAGCCCCACGGAGTGGTCTAGGGTGGTGGCAGTAGAGAGGGGCAGGTTTGGTGTGCTGGCTGAACTTGGGGGAGCGGGAGGGAGGAGTCACCCCTGGCCCTGAGAGACCCGGTGTGGACAGCAGGGAGAAGATGGTGGAGATGTCACAAGTGACAAAGCCTCATGTGGCTGGCAAGAGGCTCCACAGGAAACTAGGTCAGTGTGGTTATTGATGGCGTTCAGCTTGGAAGAAGTTTCTGTGGGGAAATGACCTTGTTGGTCCTCATTGAATGAAGAGACAGCCCAGTGACTCGGTGGGTTGAGTTCCAGGCCTGGAGTTAGGAGGACTTGCATCTGGCCTCAGACCCTTCCTTAGCTGTGTGTCAGCCTCAGTTTCCTCATCTGTAAAGCCCCTGTCTCCCAGGGGGAGGATAAAATGAGATAATACATAAAGGGGCCTGCAAACCTTTAAGCTTTCTACAGAAGATGCTGAGGAGTGCTGACGCGCGAGTTACCGCCTCGAGTTGTAGATGCTTACCCGGAAGTCTGCTGCTGGCCTTGTCATTGGTGCTCCTGCTGCTAATTTACTGGCTCCTTAGCTGCTTTCTTTATTATACAAACAGCGATTTTGGGGAGAGAGTCTTATGTCTGAGAAATCAGAATTCTCACTTAAATGAAACTAGGGATTTGGATCGGTCTCAGATACATTTTCTTTTAAGTGCATTCTTTTTATTTATTTTCACTTGTTTGTCCTAGACTTGTAGTTGCTTCCTAGAGTCATATATTTGAAGGAGGGAGTTAAATCCAAGGGAGGGAGAGGCAGAGGGGTCACAAGCCTTACTTCTGTGAATTGGAGAACTCCTGGCCACAGTTACCTCCACACCTTCTCAGGGTTGGCAGTGAAACAATGATTTTTTTCTTTGTCCTCTTCAAACACAGACTTGCAGAGCACAGATGGCCACATGTACCCTTGGAACTTGATGACCGTACGTGGCAATGAGCTTGTGACCTCACTGAGCTGACCTCTGTCCTGAAGAGTTTCTGTTAAGAATTAGAAGTAGAGCTTCCTTCCCCGCCTGGCCAGCCCAGCCATATTGCACGTGGAATGGTTCTCTTTTCATCAAAATAACTTCTTATTTACTGGTATTAGACTGGCTTGAGTGGAATCCTGAGCTGGGTCATTGGAGTCTGATTTCAATCTGGAGAGTAACAGCGCAGTTGGGTCAGGCTGCTGTGGTTTGGATTTACGGCAAATTTGGTCAGCTTATAGAAAAGTAATCCCCATGTAGCAACTTTCACCTAGGCAAACCTGATAAAAGTCATCACTTAACAGTTTAGCATTTAAAAATTAGTGAATATAAGCAGCAGTAGCTAAACCACAGCAGAGAAAAACTCAGATCCTTAAGAACCGCAGAATTGCCCTGCTAATCCCAAGGGTACACATGTCTCAGAAGTTCATTCTTGAAATTTACCCTTTTGTGGAGGGGGGAACATAAGACTGGCAAGGCAGCTCATTACGCGGAAAAGCTTCCTTTCCACTCCTCTCTCTGAGTAACCCTAACCTCCCAGCAAAGGCCCAGAAGACAGAATACATGAGATAGTCTTCATTGTGGAGACCAGAGTCCAAACTAGGATTGTTTGACCTTTTCTCTAAAAGTGAGTAGAATGTAATTTTTCTCCATTGGAGCACTCTCAGGGACTTGGACTTCGAAGTAATGGTTACCACCTATTTTTAAAGTATTTAGTTCTGGACATGTGCCCTCAGGGCACACAAGGATTCCATTTGTAAGGGAGATTCTGTTGCCTTTATGTCTTTGGGGATGACCGTAGTTTCTGATCATCTGTGTTTGAGGCTGACCTTGTGAGACTTCAAGTGGGAGGTGATTGAAGCAGGCCCCAGAGCACAGCCGCTCTGTCTGCAGCTCCTGTCTTCTCCTGAAGCTGGTTTGCAGTCCGTTTGAGCTCAGCAGTGTTTGGCTGGTATTTCTTCTAGCCCCTCTTCGATACCAGATACTCATTGTAGGAGGTTTGATGCCATTTTTAATGCATGGCAGTCCTTTTCCCTCATGCCACTAGCTAGTGTCTGGAGACCACGGGTGGGTGAATTTTTGGGAAATGACCTGATGTGTGGTGAGAGCTTGACACACACATCAGAGGGCCATGGCCGGCCCCCCGGATCCCGGTGCAGAAACCTTCTTTGGCCTTCAGGCTGTGGAACATGCTCTTGTGTACAGGAGCAGAGAACGCAGCAGCCCCCCAGGACCACCCGGTACCAGTGCTTTTGGTTCTCTCTCCCTCTCTTTGCTTCTTGTTCCTTGTAGACTTCGGATTCATTTTTATTTAGGAACCAGAGGGAATTCTTGCCTCTTAGCACTCACAGAAAGTCCTTAGAGATCATGGTGTTCAGTGTCTTTTTTTTTTTTTTTTTTTTTTTACAGATGATGAGCCTGAAGCCCCGAGGGCTTTAGTAACTTGCCTGAGGTCTCACAGTAAGGTGGAGGCTGAGCTAGGTGTACAACCCAGGCTTCTGACTTCTAACTTCCAGGCCAGGTTTTCCAGCGGAGAAAAAGGGTTCTTGTCCATGGCCGGGCTGCTTGCAAGGGCCAGGGCAGTGAACAAAATGGATGGTTAGGAGCAGGCGGGACCACTGAGAACTGCCTCCATACCCCAGCTCTCACCTGTTCTTAACCTCTGCAGGGGGCATGATTTGAAGCCATTTGCCAATTTAGGGTGTCCCCCTTCAGAGCCTTATGCCAGGGCCTCATCATGCTGTGGGAGGTGACCTTGTCTCCCAGAGGGCTTGGCAGCTGAGTGCAGATTCTGGTGGGTGTGATGGATGGGACTGGGGGTGAAGGGCCTGTTGATTGAGGAGCCCCAGCTCTGGAGGAAGAAACCTGAGGCCAGAAGGTTGACTTCTAAGGGCATAAGCTGTCTGGCCAGAGATGGCATGCCCATCTGATGGGGTTGGCAACTGTATTTGTTGCGGGGAGTGCTCTCACTGATGAAATAATAGATCCTCTGAGGACCACTCTCCAGTCCCACAGCTGTCCTGCTTGGATGTTTAGCTGCTTAGTAACCCCTGAAGGAAATGGACAGCAGCATCATTGGTAAGGTAATCCTGAGCTTGCAGGGCCTTGGTGGCAGGTCCAGACTCCCTGTGCTTTCTGAGGCATCCAGGAGGATACATAGGATCAGTTTGGTGGGGGTGAGTCTGAGGTGTTCTCCGGCCCTTGGGTCTGAGGGCCAGGGCCTGATTTCTAGCTGATTGCCATAAGAGAGAGAGAAAAACTTGAGATACGTTTTTTTTGGCTGTTCTTTCTCTTATGTCTCTTTGTGGATATTTCATTCATCAGAAAGGCAGAACAGTGTCTATAAAGAAGATGCAAGATACTGCAGTTGTGATCTGTATTCATGCTTAAAATTTTTTGGCAAACTCCATATTTGCCCTTATTTTTTGGTGCCTGTGACCTTGAAGGTGCCCATGAGCAGGGGCCAGAGCCATCTGGCTCACAGTCTTTGCTCCTTGGTGCTGTCTTCAGTGGGTGCCACTGGGCAGGCTTTTTCTCCTGGAGGGTCTGATAGGTTGGGGGTGTTGGTCATTTTCTTTTTGACTTAAAAACGTGTCTAAATATCATTTTGCAAGTGGCTCATTTGTGTCAGCGTTGTGTGTGTGTGTGTGTATGTATATACATATGTGTGGTTTTTTTTTCTCATATTTTCAACAGATTCTGAAGGGAGTGGGAATGGAAGTGAAGACCCTTCGAAGGACAGTGGAGAAGGGTCCTGTAGCGACTCAGAAGAAAACGTCCTGGAGGAAGATCTTGCCGAAGAAGCCAAAGTTGAGGCGGAATTGTTGAAGAGTGCAGTCCAGGAAGACACTGTGGAGACCGAGAAAGCCCCTGGGAAGGCGGAGAAGAAGGAGGAGGAGGGCGAAGAGAAACCCCGAAAGAGAAAGGAGAAGGACAGAGGCTCGGGGTCCGAGGGGGCTGCACCCCCTACCGCCCCTGAAGAGCAGGCCAGCGAGCCCAAGAAGTGGAACCTGCGCAGGAACCGGCCCCTCCTCGACTTCGTGTCCATGGAGGAGCTGAACGACATGGATGACTACGACAGCGAGGATGACAACGACTGGCGTCCGGCTGCAGTGCGCAGGAAGGGCAAGGCTGCCTCGCAGAGGGAGGGCAGCGACGGCGACGCTGAGGATGATGAGGATGATGGCAGTGGCAGCGACGAGGAAGACGAGGAGCACGGCAGTCCCGCCAGCGACGGGCCAGGCAAGAGGAGGAAGGGCCAGGCCCTGAGCAGGCACAGTGGCGATGATGACGAGCTGACCAATGACAGTCTGGCCCTTTCTCAGAGCAAGAGCAATGAGGTAGAGCGTCCCGACTCTGTGCTATCTATCTATGTGTCTGTCAGGGGAAACTGGGCCTGGGAAAGCCACCCTGCCCTCCACTCCTGGGGGTCAGCAGGGCGGCCCCTGTTAGGGCCCCACTTCTCTGACGACCTGAGGAATCCTCTTGGTAAAGTGCTCGAGGATGCTCCCTCCTCAGCCCCCTGTGATCATGATTTTAGAGCAGATCTCCCCTTCATACACACCCTTCCCCCAGTCTCTTGTTTTTAATTTATCTGGCTTTATTTAAAGTGTCAGATCCCCTCTCTTTTAGAGCACTTACCTTGTGGACAGAATGGTGCCTCTGATCTCAAGCTCAGGTTTATGTAAACTAAAGGACTTGTCCTTAAATTAATCGATTGCTTAAGTATGGTCCTTATATTTAGATGCCTCATGACACAATTGTTCTGCAAAGAAATGCCAACACCAAACATTTCCCTCCTGAATTTTGTTACCAGTTGGACCGTCCTACACTAATGACCCAGTTCTTTGGCGGGAAGTCCTTCTTCTGAAAGTTAGGGCTCTGCCTTGGGGCCGGAGATGCGACAGTCAAGAAAACGTCCTGCCAGTGCCTTGGCGTGTTCAGTGTCTGTGTGTGTCCGTGTCCATGTTTATTTTTCTCAACAGAAAGATTGAGCTCAATGTCATGCTACATGTGGACGTGCTTGCAACATCCCGCTTAACTACACAGGAGTTAACATTATTATTATCAAGAACACTTAATAATAATATTGTCAAACAACTACCGCGTAGTTAAGTCTGTCACTGCTTTCTTTCTCAGGTTTTTCAGTCACTTCTTGACTAAAAACTTGATGTTCTGTCATTTCATTCAGTTGGGTCAAACAAGTACAAAGAAGCGCTTCCCCCCCCCCCCCCCCTTTTGCTGTTTCTGATGTTAAAGCAACTTGAGGATTGTTTTCAGTGATCCTCCCATAGAGTGTGTCCCCTCCTCGCCATCTTCTCTAGTGGTGACGATAGGATCTTTACTGCCTGAGGTGATGGAGGTGCTTACAGTCGAAATAGAGTGATCCAACCGGGTCCATCTGTGGCTCAAGGTTGGCAGCTTTCCCACGAGGAGCAGCCTGTCCTGCTCTGAAATGACCAGGTGTCATGCTGCTGTCCTCTTCACATCTAAGTGCAGAATATGGATGGTGTGTAGAGGTGTGGTTAGTTGTCAGTTCAGGTGGTTGTATGGGACAGATTGACTTCTTGTCCTCAAGCACTAATGTCCTCTCCGAGCATGCCCATAGGTAGCATGGGAAGCCGGACATAAGTGTAGATGGAGCCCAGGTACTGGGCTTATGTGGTAGAGTTTTGGGGTTTTTTTTGGTGTCATGATTATTTTAGATTCTTGAGAATTTAATCTTCTTAGGAACCAAAAGGAAGAAATAATGGCTTTAATGTTTCTTGGCATATTTCTTTCTCCTCTTCAGGGTAACAGGATTATTTTAATTGCATTTTGTATGAATTGGTCCCAGATTTTCTTCCCTTGAATACACACACATATAACCTTCTGCACAGCCCGACCTCTTGTATAGGATTTGTAATCCTCCGAAGAGAAGTTAGTTTAATGAACAAATACTGTGCTCTCCATAGCCCATAGAAAGGGAGGAGGGAAGGGAGAAGGCTGGAATGGTAATGGAGCATCATAGATCAGTTAGTCAGCAAGCTTTTGTTAAGCACCTGCTGTGTGCTAAACATAGAGCCCATAGCTGGTACAGAGGTACACAGACAAGAACAAAACAGTCCTTCCAGATGAGGTGTCCATGTTGAGGAACGTGCAAAATAGATAGAAAGTAGATCCAATATATTGGGGGACCAATCAGGGAGGCTTCATGGTGAAGGTAGCACTTGAGAGGGGCTCTGAAGGTCCTGGAGGATCCTAGATCTAGAGGTGGAAGGACTTCTGAGGCCATTTCAGAGTCCACCTTATCATTTTACAAGTTGGGAAACTGAGATCCAGGGAGCACAGAACTCCCCTGAAGGTGCAAAGGTAGTAAGTATTAGAGGTGAGATTTAAACCCAGGCCCTGAATACTGAGCTAAAGCTGGTGATAAATGAGTGGGGACATTAGAGATTAAAAGTGGACAGAGCCCTCAGGGCTGGGCATGCTCTCAGGACTCAAATTGAGCCTAGATTTTTGATAGGGCCTGCGCCTCCAGCAGATTTTCTTTGTCCCCATTAGACCACCAGCCCCTGGAGATGTGACATACACTGCACGTTTCATGGCAGGAAAGATTGGGTTAGAGGACTGCTGCACTTAGAGCCTCAGAGTTGCCATTCTCGTCTTCCTGTAGCAGGCCATGGCCTCCTGCCAAGGCAGCTCCTCTTCAAGGACTTGCTGGCTTACTCTGGACTAGGAGGCAACTGCTCGTGGGACGGTGATGAATCCCACCTAACAACGTCGCTTTTTTTTTTTTTTCAGGAAAGAAAAGAAATGGAGAAACAGGAAAATGGGTTTGTGGGAATAAGGGGACTTGATCACCCCATCCCTGCCCATTCCTTCCAGCAGGTCACATTCTCAGCTGTTTCCTCTTCTACCTCTCCCTCCTATCATTCTTCCTGCTATCCTCATACATGCCCATATCTCCCTGTCCTCAGAAATCCTTCTTTAGGTCTACCGTCTCCTCAACCTGTTCTTCCTTTTCTTGGCCAGACTCCTAGAAAACAAGTCTCTCTCCTTGCTGCTTTGTCTGCTCTCCTTTCACTGCATCTCCACCCTTTGTGATTTATATTCTGAATTGCTTCATCACTCAGCTGAAACTGTGCTCACCAGAGTGACCACTGACTTCTCAGGGGCCACACTGGATGGCGTTTGCTTGGGCCGCCCCTTCTCCATGTTTGCTGCATTTGACCTTGTTGACCCCCCCTCTCTTCCTGGGTTCTCTTTCCTCTCCTGGTTCTCCTCTCTCTATTCTCTCCTATTACTTACGTACCTTCTGCCCCTCTCTCCTTGGCTCCTTTCTCCCATGATGAAGTGACCTTATTCCTGGCCAAGGCCAAGCCATCTACCTGCACAAGGGATCCCATTCCACCCTGTCTCCTCCAATAGATGTCCCCTTTCAGTCACTTATTTTCAGTCTGTCCCTCTCTGCTGACTTTTTCCCTACAGTCTGCAAACGTGCCCATGTCTTTCCCTTCTTGAGAAAATCCCCACTTGGTCCTTCCACCTGTGCTAACTATTGACTTGTGTCTCTTCTGCGTTTCCTGACTTAAACCCCTCACAAAGACCTTCTGCAATCAGTGCCTGTACTTTCTGTCCTCTCACTCTCATCTTAACCTCTCATAATCCAGCTTGTGACCCCATTCCACCCAAACTGCACTCTTCACAGTTACTGATGATCTCATTTGCCAAATCCGATGACCTTTTCTCAGTCCTCGTTCTCCTTGACCTCTGCAGTATTGGACACTGTTGATCCTCTGACACTCTCTTCTCTCTAGGATTTTGGGTTGTCACTTTCTCTCGGTTCTCCAGTCTTATACCTTACTCCCCTCACACACTCTTTGGTCCATGACACGCTGTCCTCCTGGCTGTTCCATGAACAAGACCCTCCTTGTTTTATTTCTGGGCATTCTCTCTGGCCACCCCACAGGCCTGGAATGCTCTCCCTCCTCAGCTCTGACTCCCAACCTCCCTGGCTTATTTTAAGTCCCAACTAAACTCCCCTCCCCCCCCCTTCTACAGGGAGCCTTCCCCAGCTCCTCTTCCTTCTAGAACCTTCCCTCTTTAATTATTCCTGTATATTTATCCTGTGTGTAGCTTGCGTTGTCTATATTTGTCTGTATGTTGTCTGCCCCATCAGATGGTGAGTTCCTTGAGGGCAGAGACTGTCTTTTGCCTTGTTTGTATCCCCAGCCTTAGCACAGTGCTTGGCACATAGTAGGTGGTTAATGAATGTTTATTGATTGCTGATTGATCAAGATAAGGCCTAGGTTGTTCAAAGTGCCATTTTAATCTACTAATGTCTCTTGGGTATATATTGTAACTACTTTTCTGATGGGATTCTGCTGGAGAGCTGTTGGTGCTTCCCAGATTACATTAAGATATCCTCTAGGTTTTATTTAAATTGTGAGACTCCAAACCTGTGGCAGCATTCCCAGAGTCCCCAGATATTGGAGGGGATGGTAATAATCAATTACTACTCTTGACATTTCTATTGCACTTTGAATTTTAAAGGATTTGACATATCCTGTTTTATTTGTGTGAGATAAGTAATACCTATGGTCCTCAGCCATTTTGCAGATGATGAAACTGAGGCCCAGAGCAGGTAAGTGATTTGCCCATGGTCACCCAGCTATTCAGTCAGACACAATAATGACAGTAGCTCACACTGATACAGCACTAACTCTGTGCTAAGCTTTTTATATTCCCTATCTCATTTGATCCTCATGACTACCCTGGGAGGGCAAAGCTATTGTTATATTCCTTTTACAGATGAGGAAACTGAGGCAAACAGGTTCAGTGACTTAACACAGGTGAAGTGTTAACACAACTGGTCAGTGTCTGAGGCCAGATAAGGACTTTTAACCTAAGGCTCTCCTCATTCAGGTTCAGACTATTCCCATTGCCTCATTTTAAAAAGCTATGACTGATATCTTCTGTTTTTCGAAGCCTATTTCCCCCCTTTGCCCTTCCCTTCCCCCTCCTATATAACAAAAATTTTTTTGAAAAGGAAGACAGTGGAAGAATAGGAAAAAAACCCATCAGTCCAATCCCTGTTGGTCCCTTGTCAGGGACCAACACCTATGAGGGGAAGTGACTTGCTCAGAAGGTCTCCAGATGGTTGGTGTCTGAGCCGGGGGTGGAAGCTGACTGCTTTGGGGCTCATCCTCCCCCAACTCCAGGGCTATGAGCATCTTGACCTATTGGGAGCACACCTTGTTTCTCCCCTTGGACTGTTTACATGTCATGGTGAAATGCTTGAAGGTAAAGATGAGTTGTCATGATCCAGGATGGTTAGGAAGACCTTGCATTGTGTTGGCCTTGGCGGTGTCCCTTTGGCTGCGTTATCGCTTCTCTGCCCTTTGGCCCAAGGCCTGCCTGGTCTCTCTGCAGTCAGACCTTGCCATGATAAAGTAAAGCTCCTCTTTGAGTCTTCTGGCCAGCTTCCCCCCCAGCAGTGTGACCAAGTCACTGCGCACAGAAATTCCTGCTCTGACTGGCAGTGAGGGTTTCTGTTGGAATCCTGCCTCTAATGACTGACTTTGAGAGATTTGGACTAGATGATACCTAAGAGCCCTTCCAGCTCCAAACCGGTAATCCCAGTGGGACATTTTGGGGCACAGACGTGGTGGCTTTGGAAAGGCTCCTTTGAAGTGACTTTGGGAGTTTGGGGAGACGCCAAGCAGCATAAGATTTCCTGGACATTTGGCCAGGAGAAGTTTGCTCATTTTATTTAGTTTTTATGTATTTTTTTAAAGGAAAAAAATATTTTCGGTAGATGTAGACAGCATCTTACAAAACACTTAGGCCATGTCAGCTTCAAATTTGTCCTGTTCCCGTGAAATGAATATTAGTTTTACTTTGTCTTTGGAGGCCTTAATGGGTTAGATCCTCTGAAACCTTCCTGCCATGGTGCCCTTAGTCTTGTGATTCTTTCCACCCTTGTCATTCATTCTTGGACACTGTCTTGGGAAGAGACAGGAAAGCTGGGTTTGCAGCCCATCCCTGCTGCTTGCCATCTTTGTGACTTGGATCTGGTCACTGGCTCCTCTCTGGGCCTCCAGTTGCTTCTGCTTTGTAAAGAGAGATGGTCTTGGAGGTCCCTTTTAGGCCTAAGTCATTCATAGTGCTGAATGCATCACTTTCCCTTGATCAGCTAATAGGCATGAAATGTACGGGGCTTCTTTCTGATAGAGATGGTTCCCTTTGTACCTAGAACCCTAACGCTTGGAGCCTCAGAGAGAAGGCACTTTGTGAGCGCTTATTGATTGGAGATACAAAGTACGTTGTCATGTATCTTGTCCTGGAATCAGTCTTTGCTTCATGTGTATCTTGGTTTCTGCAGAGCAAAAGTCCCATCCTGTATTTCTTCTCTACTCCAAACAAGCAGACTGTCTCTTTTTCTCTTGCTGTTTGTCTGTCTTGCTTGTCTTCCTCTCTGTGTGTCTTTCTGTCTGTCTCCCTCTTTCTTTCCTCCCACCCATTCTTTTGCCCCCTGGTTCATTCTCCCTCTCACCCTCCCTCTTTCTCTGTTACTTGTGTACACACACACACACATACACACACACACACACACACACACACACACACACTCACACACACACTCACACTCACACACTCTTTTTAGTGATGGTGAAAGGAATCTTTACCTTTTCTTTCTAGGTTTTCTGGATGTGTTTTTTGAGTAACAAAGGCAGGAAGTTCTTAGGTGACCATGGGCATGTTCTTTTAGCCTTTCTTGGTGTTTAGTTTTCTCATCAATAAAAGAAGAGGGTCAGACTTGATCAGTCATTCAGCAAACATTTATTAACGGTTTCTGGAGTGGCAGACATAGTGCTAAGTGACTTGTAAGGTTCCCTCCAGTTCAGCTCTAACTATGAGCCTTTGGGAACTGCTCAAGTGCACAGGCCTCCCTGCCTTCTTGGCCCTTGGAAGAGGTTAGGTGGGACTTCAGGAGGTAACAGGAGCACAAAAACAGAATGGAAGGAATGAATAGCCCTTAGGGGAGAAAACAAACCTTTGTTGAGGTTTATCTTTCTTTTTGATAATCGTTGGAGACATAACAGTAAAAAATATGTTTGAATATTTCAATTTTTAGGACTCGCTGATTCTTGAGAAGAGCCAGAACTGGAGTGCCCAGAAAATGGATCATATTCTAATTTGCTGTGTTTGTCTTGGAGATAACAGCGAGGATGCTGACGAAATAATCCAGTGTGACAACTGTGGCATTACCGTCCATGAAGGTAATTTGTTCTCTCTTCTTTTATTTGCTCCTGCGTCTAAGGGATGATGGTAACTCCTTTTGTTAGGGCTAGCCTAAGGTTTGGTTGTTTTTTCTTCTTGGAGCTTGGATTTATGCAATATATATTAAATCTGTAACTTGGTGAGGGATATAATTTTCTAGGTTACCAATGTAGAGATAAATTGCAACCTTGAAAACAGAAAAAAATATGACCTATTCAAATTATTGTTTTTTTAAATGCCATTGTTAATGGTGACATCCTTCACTAGACTTCTAGCCTCCAAAATCAGCTGGTAGAGGAAAATCTCACTGAACACTTTATTTCTTTTCAGTTGTTTTTCAGTTGTGTCTAACTTTGTGACTCCATTTGGGGTTTTCTTGGAAGGGATCCTGGAGTGGTTCGCCATTTCCTTCTCTAGCTCATTTTACATATGAGGAAACTGAGACAAACAGGGTGAAGTAACTTGTCCAGGGTCATGTAGCTAGTAAGTGTCTGAGGCTGGATTTGGACTCAGGTCTTCTTGACTCCAGGTCCAGCGTTCTGGCCACTGTGCTGCCCAGATGCCCTGTTGAATTTTTAACCTAGTTCCAAAAATGTACATCTCTCCCTGCATTTCAGGTTCATCACTTCTCTGACAGGAGGTGAATGGCACGTTTCATCTTTCACTCTTCTGGATTTATCTCTTAGGATTCTTTTGAAGGTCAAATGAGATGATGTGTAATGTGTTATGCAAATGTTGTATATTGCTGTTATTTGAGAAGAGTGGTGAAATAGGTTGGAAAAAAAAGACTCAAGATCAAGAAAAGAAAAGTTTAAAGACTGTGGGCTGTGCAGAAAGCTCACACTTAGGATGATACTTTGGAAAAAACCAGGAAGTGCTGGACTTGACAGGTGCCATTGTCTGCTTCAGTTTCCCCATCTGTGAAATGGAGATTCATAACAGCACCTCCCTCCCGGCTTGTGAGGATCACATGAGATCATACTTGTACATAGTAGGCACTGTGGAAATATTAGCTCTCTTCATCACTTTGAAAACTGGCCCAGAGAAGAGAAGACGTGAGGTGACAACAGCCGCATTTAAGCATATAAAAGGCTGTAAGTTAGTAAGAGGGACTGGACGTGGTCTGGTGGCCTTGATAGGATCAAACTAAGATCACTGGGTACCAGTCGAAAAGATTAGGATCAACTTCTTCAGTTGGATGGTTTCCACAAGTTCGCTGGGATACCTGGGGGAGGTGGTGGGTTTTCTGTCACTGGAGATAGTTAAAGAAAAGGTGGATGTTTACTTTTTGATAGATAAGATAGATGAAATATTTATTTAGCATGGGTCAGGAATTATGCTGAGTACTAGGAATACAATTATATGCCCCCCCCAAAAGACAGTTCTTACCTTCAAAGAGTTTCTATTCTTTTTTCCTTTTCTATTTTTATACATTCTTTTTTTATGTTTCCAATTCCTTCCCTCCTGCTTCTCCTCTACCCATTGATTAGGCAAGCAACATAATGCTCATTACACACATGAAGTCATACAAAATGTATTTCCATATTAGAGTCCCATTGCAAAAAAAAATAACCCAAGGAAAATTAAGAAAGTAAAAAAGTCTGTTTCAGTCTGCACTCAGTTCATCAATTTACTCTCTAGAGGTGGATAGCAGTTTTCATCCTGTATTTTTTGGAATTGTCTTGATCATAATAGCCAAGTCCTTCATGGTTGTTCATCATACAACATTGATGTTACTGTGCACAGTGTTCTCCTGGTTCTGCCCATTTACTTTGCATCAGTTCACGTAAATTTCCTCAGTTTTTCCAAAACCATTCCTTGTATCATTTCTTTAGACCAGCTCACAGCTCCATCAGCAGTGTATTACTGTACCTCTTTTTCCACCTTCCCTCCAATAGTTGTCATTTTCCTATTCAGTCATAGTAGACAATCTTGTGGGTATAAGGTGGTACCTCTCAGCATTGTTTTATTGTATTTCTCTAATCAATATTGATTTAGAGTATTTTTTCATGTGACTATGGATAGCTTTGATTTCTTCCAAAAACTGCCAGTTCATACTATTTGATCATTTATCAACTGGGGAATGGCTGTTTCATAAATTTGGCTTAGTTCTCTATGTATTTGAGAAATGAGGCCTTTATTAGAGAAACTTGCTGTACATTTTTTTGCTTAGTTTCCTGCTTTCCTTCTAATTATAGCTGCATTGGATTTATTTACGCAAGAAAAACCTTTCTAATTTCATGTAAACAAAATTATCCATTTTACCTCCTGTGATCCTCTCTATCTAGCTTATTTGCTCATAAACTCTTCCCTCACCCACAGATCCTCATCCAAGATTCATTTTCCCATACTCTCCTAATTTACTTATATCTCCTGTTATATCTAAATCATGTACTCATTTTGGCCTTATCTTGCTGTGAGATGTTGGCCTATGCCTAGGTTCCTTCAAACTCCAAAAACAACAGTGAGTTTCCCCCCAAAGTTTGTGTCTTTGATTTTTCAAATACTAGATTAGGAGGGTCATTTCCTATTGTATTCCATATGCTTAAACTATTCCACAGATCCACCCCTTATTTCTTAGACAATACCAAATTCTTTTCATGATTACTGCTTTGTAATATAGTTTGAAATCTGGTACTGCTAGGCCACCTTCCTTCACACTTTTTTCTTTGATTCCCTTTATATTCTTGACCATCTGTTCTTCCAGATGAATTTTGTTACTGTATTTTCTAGCTTTAAAATAATTCTTTGACAGTTTGATTGGTGTGGCATTGAATAAGTAATTTAAGTAGAATTGCCATTTTTATTAAATTGGCTCATTCTACACATGGGCAATAAATAATTCTCCAATTGTTTAAATATCTATTTGTGTGAAAAATATTTTATAATTGTGTTCCTGTATCCCCTGGGTATATCTTTGCATCTAGACTCAAAAGTATTTTATGTTGTCTGTAGTTATTTTAAATGGAATTTTTCTTTCCATCTCTTCCTGCTGGATTTTGTTGGTAATATTTTTATAGAAAGGCTGATGGTTTGTGTGGGCTTATTTTATATCCTGCAACTTTACTGAAGTTGTTAATTGTTTAACTGATTTTTTTAGTTGATTCTCTAGAGTTCTCTAAGAATACCATCATATTATCTACCCAGAGTGACTTTTTTGTTTTCTCATTGTCTGTATTTATTCCTTCAATTTAATTTTATTGTCTCATTGCTATAGTTAGCATTTCTAGAATTATATTGAGTAATAATAGTGATAATGGACATTATTTTCTCCCCCTTCCTCTCTCCTCTCTTCCCATGATGACGTGCAGTCTTATATGGGTTCTGCACATACATTCTTAATAAACACATTTTCACATTAGTCATGTTGCATAGAAGAATTAAAACGAATGGGAGAAACTATGAGAAAACCAAAACATAACAAAATAGAAAATGTTCTGCTTTATTCTGTATTCTGACTATAGTTTTTCCTCTGGATGTGGATGGCATTTTGCATCAAGAGTCTTTTGGAAGTCTTTTAGGTCCTTGCATTGCTGTGAAGGGCTAAATCTATTATAAATAGTCCTCGCATTGTAGCTGTTATGATGTTCCCCTGGTTCTGCTTGCTTCACTCAACATCAGTTCATATAAGTCTTTCCAGGTTTTTTCTGATGTCCACCTGTTTGTCATTTCTTATAGCACAGTAGTATTCCATTACATTCATATATCACAATTTGTTCAGCCATTCCCCAGTTGATGGGTATCCCCTCGATTTCTAGCTCTTGGCTACACAAAGAGAGCTGCTGTAAGTATTTTTGTATATGTGGGTCCTTTTCCCATTTTTATGATCTCTTTGGGATACAGCCCTAGAAGTGGTATTGCTAGGTCAGAGGGTATGCACATTTTTATAACCCCTTGGGGATAGTTCCAAACTACTTTCCAGAATGATTGGATCAGCTCACAGCTCCACCAGCAATGAATTAGTATTCCAGCTCTCCCACATCTTCTCCAACATTTATCATCTTCCTGTTTTGTTATGTTAGCCAATCTGATAAGTGTGATGTGGTGATAATGGACATGGTTGCTTCACCTCTGATCGTACTAGGAAGGCTTCTCGTTTATCCCCATTACACAAATGTTTGATCTTGGCTTTGGATAGATAGTACATATAATATTTTCAGAAAGATTCCATTTATTCCTGTGCTTTCTAGTGTTTTCTGATAGAAATGGGTATTGTCTCTTGTCAGAAGCTTTTTCTGCCACAGTTGTTAAAATCACGTATTTTTGTTGTTTTTGTTAATGATACGGTTTGTTATGCCAATAGTTTTCCTAATTAGTTGAACCAGACCTACATTCGTGGTATAAATGCCACCTGGTCAAAGTGTGGGATCCTTTAATGTATTGCTGTTATCTCCTTGCTAGTGTTTATTTAGATTTTTATGTCAGTATTCATCACAGAAACTGGCCTATGGTTTGCTTTCTCTGTGGTAGTTAAGGACTAGGAGATGGAGGGAAAGAAGACAAGAGAAAGAACAGGTAAGTATTTAAGATGAGTAACTAGCTTAATTTAACTAAATACTGAACTGTTCTTTTTTTCCCTGTCTTCTGGTTGTTAAAAACTCACATCTCAGTTCTCTTTCCTCCTAGAAAACCTTCCTTTGCCCCTACTGCCATATAGTTTTCCTTCCCCTCAAAGCCAAACTCCTAGAAAAATAAAAGTTTTGTACTTTTTCCTTCCTTCCTTTTCTTGTTCTCCTTCTTTTTCCACTCCCTTCTTATTGGAGTGTCTCACCTTGCCACGTAACTGAAACAGCTCCCTCAAAGGTTAAACCACTTCATTGCTAAGCCTGATAACCTCTACTTTAATTAACTCTTTTTGCCTTTCCTCGTATTTGACACAAGTGATTATTTCTATCTCTTAGGTGGTCTCCTTTCCTTAGATTTTCATGGAGTTGCTTTATTCTTGTTAGCCTCCTAACTCTATGACCCTAGTTGTCTCCCAGGGCTTGGTCTCAAGCTCTTTTCTCTCTCTGCATTTCCTTTCTCTGAGCTCCTAAGCTCTCACTGATAAATAGTTATTTCTGTGCAGATGACCCCCATATTTATAGATAGAGCTGAATTTCATTCTGGATCATAGACTGCCTTTTGGATATCTTGCACTGTGTCCAGTCTTCTCATAGTCAGCCTGTCTACAGTGGTACTCATATTCTTTTCCGCCAAACCTGCCCCTAGCACATGCTTCTGTATTTCTTTTAAGGATGCCACCATCTTTGCAGGCACCAAGAGTTACAACCTCCCAGTTATCTTCAAGTCTTTCCTTCACCTCTTCTCCCGTATCTGGTTAGTTGCCATGTTGAGTAGAGTCTACATGCCCAGCATCTCTGCCTTCGCTGCTGCCCTCTTCATTCAGGCCTTCACCATCTATTGCCTGGGTGGTTGAAGCAGCCTCCTAAGTGGACTCTCTGTAATCTCTCTCTTTTGAAGCATTTTCGAAGTAGCTGCCAAAATCACTGTCTTGTAGCCCATATTGAATGGTGCATTTCCCTGATCCCTTTTGCCTTTAATTCATTAATTTTCCCCTTTAATTTAGAACGTAAAATCTTTAAGTGGACATTTCAAGCCTTCACAATGTGGCCCCCACCTGACTCCTTCTCTTGCCGTCCATTCCAGCCAGTTACTGGTTTTGCACAGGTTTTCTCCTGAGCTTCATTTAAGACTAAATTCGTACATGAAGCCATTGCTGATCCCAGTTTTGATCCCCCACATTGGTGCTGCTTCCCTTCCTGTTTCCTTGTAATGGTAGAATAGAAGCACCTTGAGGGCAGGGCCTGTTTAATTTTGTCTTCTTATGCCATCATCTGGCAGAGCGCCTTGTGTACCATTTGATTAGTCTTAGTTTTCTCATTTATTAAATGAAGAGTTTGGTCTGACTTGCTAACGTCCCTTCTGTATCGATAAACTTGGATCTTGACAGGTGTACTTGACAGGTGGGTTTTGTCTGGAGGGTGGAGCAGAGACCTTTGCTTGGGCTCTGTGAACTTAGCTTTCAGAAAGGTTTTGATAATTGATTTCCACCGTAATCCTATGTGTTTTTAAAAACATTATTTTGAGAAGAGGTCTGTAGACTTCTCCAGGCTCCCACAGGACTCCATGATCCACAGAAGGCTGTGAGAACACATGGCTTCGAGGGAACATGCTCATACGTCTCTGTGCCACGGTAGTGGTGACTGCCCCATATCCCTGACAGGCAGTCCCCATTCATCTGACTCTTGGGGTAACTCCTTGCTTACATTCAGGACTCAGCCAAGAGATTACCTTCTGCTGGAGGCCTTTTCTGGTCCCCCAAGGTGTTGGTGTCTTTCCCCCTAAGCTTACCTTGTATCTTTTATTTTTAAATAGGTTTGTGTATATGTGTATATAGACACACATGATGTCTCTCCCATTAGACAGTGAGCTTCTTTAGAGTAGGGACTATTTTATATTTGTCTTTGTAGCCTGTGTTTCTTTTTGTTAGTTTTTTTGGAGGCAGTTGGGGTGAAGTGACTTGCCCAGGGTCACACAGCTAGTGTCTGAGGCCAGAGTTGACCTCAAATTCTCCTGGTTCCTGGGCTGCTCTCAGCCTTAGCTTCTTTTTAAACAATGATTGTTCAGTAGATACCTATTTATTCACTGTCTTCATTAAGGACAGAGCACAGTTTTAGACCTTAATGGGTGATACTAAATTTCTCTAGAACTCAGCACCTGCCCTCTTGGAGCTTATATCTTGGCACATGTACAGAGAGCAGTGATGACTGAGGGGGATGTGGGCCCCTTTGGCAGACTGGCCTGGCACAAGCTCAAGGGTTTAGTGATATGTGTCAGTGGAGAACAGGACCTTGAAAAGGAGTGAAATTTCCTTCCTGAGCGTCCTGCCACCCTTCTAGTTCAGAGCCATTTCACGATCCTTTACATGATGGGGAAGCGATGTGGCTTTTTATTTGTTAAAGTTGGTACCTAAAATATAAAGCCAGGAGCTCCATCCTATTATGCTGATTTTTTAAGGAGACTTCAGATTTGGGTGTCACTATCTGTAGGATTTTTGTGCTTTTTTGCATTATCTAATGGCATTACATATATGCGTGTGTATTTGGGGGAGGGTATGTATATACATTGTTTTTGTGTAAAGGAAGGTACTCACTTAAACTGGTTAAATGTAGTTTTATTTTCTTCTCAAATACAATTTACCAATTTTGCATTGATATGGAATTGTTTTGTGTGCTGGCCGAATGTGACTGTTGTGCCGGTGGGACTTAGCTGACTGTGAGGATGTCGATTATTGTGAATTAAAGTGTGACCTCTGTGGCATTTGGATCATTCTTTTGAGCATTCATTCTATTATTTAAGCATTGAGCCAGCGTACTGAGTGTTGCCAAGCTAGCCTTGAATAGTGTCATCACTTCTGACCCAAGGAGACTCTGGGGGTAGATTCTTTCTGTTGGGAGTTCCTTCCATTTTGACAAATGTTCTTCAAGTTTTTGTTTGAGCTTCATCTTTTCCCTAGTCATTCTCTTCACTCTAGCGCAGATGTTCTTAACCTGGTATCTGTGAATGTGTTTTAAGAACTGTTTGATCACTGTATTTTAGTATTGTTGGTATCCTTTGTAGTCCTGTGTATTTTATTTTATTCATCTTGAGAAACACTCTTCTAGAAGAGGCACATAACTTTCATAGGAAGCCAAAGGAATCATGATACAGAAAATTTACCTAAGAACTGAAACTGCCCTCTCCAAAGTGACCAGTGATCGCTTAATTTCTAAATCGATCAACCTTTTCTCAGTCACCTTCCTTCTTGACCCATCATTGACCCATATCTCCTGGGTAGTCTTTTTCCTCTAGGTTTTCATTGCACCCCCTCATCTATATGACCCCTTCTCAGTCTCCTTGACTGAACCTTCATCAAAGTGAGTCCCGCTTAGCATTGGGAGGAGGGTCCCCTGGCCAGGTCCTAGCCTCTTCCCTTCTGTTTCTGGACTGTTTTGCTTGGTGATCTCTTCAGGTCCTGGAGGTTCAGGCCTCATCTGAGTGTCGATGATTCTCAGATCTGTTTTATTCTAACCTTTCTCTAACTTCCAGGCTCACCCTGCAACTCCTGTTGAACATCCAGAACTGGAGGTCCCATAGTCTTCTGAAACTCGGCGTGTCCAAAACTGGGCTCCTTACCTTGCCCCTCCACCTCCCTTGTAACTCTCTTTGTTGAGGTGAAGGGCCTGCAGCCTGGCTTCATCCCTCACCCCCTCTCTCCCCATCCAGTGTGTCACTGCTTTTTGTCATCCCTGCATTGCTGATGTTTCTCATCTGCACCGTTTCTCCCCTGACAGAGGCCCTCATCAATGCCTGCCTGTTGTGCCCTCCCTTCATCAGAAGGTCCTTCCCCAAAGTGCTGGCCCAATGGCATCGACCTGTGGATCCAGGACCTCTCTTTACCACCTGGCCCTTCTCCGCCTCTCCCCCCAGTACTGTGGCGTCTCTGGCCCCTTTACTGTCCCTCCAACAAGAGGCTCCCCCCTCCAGGCAGTTGTGCTGCTGCTCCTCAGGCCTGAAGTGCTCTTGTTGTGTCTCTTGACTTTTTGATTCCCTTCAGGTTTCAAGTCAGGCCTCATCTGCATCTCCTCCAGAGGGGTCTTCCGTCTCCTGTTTTATCTGGCAGAATTCACAGTCCTTGAGGGCAGGCAGAATTTTGCCTTTCTCTGTACCATCCACAGAATGAGTGCTCATTGACTTTCTGAGAACGCTGGCTCTAATGTCACCTTTGATACCTGGGTCAGCCATGGATGGGTGGGCTCCTAGTCAGGTACATTGCACACCTCCCATTCCCAACTGGACCATCAGGTCTGCAGTGACCTGACAGCCTTGCCCGTCCACTGGTTGAGCAGAGGCTTCCCTTCCTTGGGGTTGGTCCTTGTTCCTGTCTTTGTAGTCTTGCATGGTGCTAGTTCTTCTCCAGCTTACTCTTGGCCTCCTGGCTCCTGATGAGGTCAGAAGGTCAGAGAAGTCTTTGTCTCCTCATAGAGTTACCCTCGTTGCCAACAATTGGCAGCTTTGTTCAGAATATTTATTTTTGGTTGGATGTAGTATAGGCAGAACCATGTTCATCAAACAATAACTACTTTTTACGTCTGAGTGAATTTACGTATAATGAGCAGCAACTAGAAATCATGTAGCTAATACAGCATGCTTCAGGTTTTTCCTCAGAGAAGAAGAGGTGATTGCTAACATTTAGATAGCATGTTAAGGTTTGCAGAATGCTGCATATGTTCTTTCTCGTGAAGTAGGTGCTATTATTGTCCCTATTTTATAGATGAGGAAACTGAGGCAGGCAGGCAGTTCAGTGACTTGTCCAGGGTCATACAGCTAGCAGGTTTCTGAAGCCAGATTCCAGATTGGGTCTTCTTGACTGCAGGCTCAGCAGTCTTCACCATACCACACCATTGCTCCCATGGATTCTGGGACACTGGGCAGGTCATGGAACTTCTTGGTGCCTGTGGCCTTTGCTCTACGATTGCAGTGCCCAGGCAGGCTGTCTGTAGATTGGCTGAGGGTTTCCCACTGGTGACATCTCGGATCTGGCTGCCCAAGCATTCACCTGCTGGGTGGTTCCTGGTGCGTTCCCGCCCCTTGCTCTCCCCCACTTGGCTTGGCTTTGTGCTTCTCTCCCCTGGGCTGTGGCCTCCTGCTCGCTTCTTCTCTGCCTCTCCTCCTGACCCAAACCCTCTTCAGGTCTTAGACATTCAGTCTGTGTTTGTTGCCAACCCCCTCCCCTAGGATGGCATCCCAGGGCATTTATCACACATTGAAGATTTCCTGGCTTCAGTTGGGTGTAATGATTGGGTGGTTTGTACCCTCCCCTCCTTTGCAGCGTGAGGGGGTGAAGAGTCATCATGACTGGCTTCAGTTCTTGCTTGTTTGAAAGCTGTGGTTTTGTGAAAGTGTTTCCCAGGGGTCAAGGTCGAGATAATGAAAGTACAAAGGTGGAAGCACTCTTGGTGGCCTCGTGAACTTCAAGACTTCCTTTCCTCCTGAGTCCTGGCCCCATTTTCCTCGTCCTGGGATCTTCCCTTTCTCTTTCAAGTCAGCAAGTAGTCAGCTCTTGGGAGAGGGTTAAGAAGAGGAGCCTGTAAAGCCAGTCATGGCAGCCCACCTGATGACTGCTGCGGTGAATGATTCTAAGGGTCTAACAGCACAGTGTGATGAGCTCTGTTCAGCAAGAAACTGGACATTGTTCAAGGAAATAAAGTGTGACGACCATAGCAGCATCCTTAAGCAAAGCATATCACTTAACATGTATACGTATCTCCTAACACTCAGTGTGTCATGGCACAGAGCGTATGTTGTTGCATCCCCAAAGTCGGGGGTCCCAGGCTAGGGTCTTCCCTGGCGTGATGCATCCTTAAGGGGTAGCAGAAAATACTGTACCATCCACCCCTATGTGACTATAAGAGCATCTCCTTCATTAATATACAGTATCCAAGTAAAGTCCTCTCTCATTTTGACTGGAGGCTGACTTCCACACCCCATGTTTCCTCTTCCATGGGCCAGCCGCTCTCAGCTCTTGCCTGAGTCCACAGACAGACAGCTCTCTACTCCTGTTCCTTGTCTCAACTCATGGGAACTGTTCCCCTCCTCACTCTTCCTGCTTCTGCCTGACAGCATCTTCTGTTTCTAGGAAAACAAAGCTTACTAGGGCTATAGCGATATTTATACACAGCACCATTATCTCAGATCACTCGTGAAGACCAAGAGACAGGACTTCTGTCTGAGGAATCCGCACAGACCAACAGACAGGACCCTGGACATCACAGACACTCTTTGTTAGGCCTCCCCCACAAGCACGTTCCCCTGGTCTGCTCACGCCTCCTTCTCTCTCTCAGCTCTACTTCTCTACTCTGTCCTCTTCCTCTCAGCAGTACAATGTATATACTGTTTCCAATCAAAGACTTGATTCACTCAAAGGCAAGACACAGAAAAATAGCCAAAAACCCTACTTTGCTTGCCATTGCAGAACCCCTTTAAAATGGTTCCTTTTGTGAGTTACCTTGTTTCTCACGTTCTAGGTTTCTCCTGTTCTCTTGGTTCTAGGCTGCTATGGCGTGGATGGAGAGAGCGACTCCATCATGAGCTCAGCTTCGGAAAACTCCACGGAGCCGTGGTTCTGTGATGCCTGTAAATGTGGGGTATCGCCCAGCTGTGAGCTATGTCCGAACCAGGATGGGATCTTCAAGGAGACAGACGCCGGCAGGTCAGTTTGAAGGCGCTGACCCCTCCCTCACCTGCTTTGGATTCCCAGTGTGGGGCAGTGTGATGCCAGAGGGGTTTGCATCCTCGCTGACCTGGATGTGCACATGGTCCTCTTTCTGTTCTTGATCTGAGAGCGCTGACACTCTTGAGCCCTGAACCTTCACAGGCTGTCAATCCTGTCTTTCCTCTAAGGAGCGTTTCTAGCTCAGCAGCCATTTTGCTTACTGTTTCATCTCCTTTTGAGATTCCACCACTGGATTTTAGATGCTGCTACGTCTTGGGGTACCTTTGGTCTAGAGAAGCCAGGACTGATTGGACCTTGGGCCAAAGCTGCCTCTGTTCCCTCAGGGTGTCGTCCAGGGCCCAGCGATAGCTCTGCAGCTTCGTGCCCTGAATAAATAGCTGCTGAAAATACAGAGGAAGCAGGATCTGCATGGGGGAACCTGCCTTGTCGCTTACCTGGCATTTCTCTCAAAGTCCTCTCATTTCTGCTTATGCTATGAGACTGAAAACCGTGCTAATAGTCATGTAGCTGATAAGCTGTGTTTGGACCAGAACTGGTCTGGCCTTCTGCACTCTCCATACTCTTTCTGTGATTGTGTCTCCTTTTGGCAAATTGTTGTACAGTCAGTCAGTCATTTTATTAGGTGTTGACTCTGTCCTGGACACTAGGATACAGAGAAAGGCAGTCCTCCCTCCTCCTTCCCCGCCATGGTCTTTGCCTACAAAGAGCTCATCTTCTGAGCAGTGGGATGGAGTGGGGATGGGCGCATCAGGCAAACAATGCAGGAGAAAGCAGAAATGATGAGCAGAGAAAGGGCTCTAGCCTTCACGTGGGCAGAGGGTTCACAGAAAGTGGGATTTAAGCTGGTGCATGAAGGAAGCTTGGGAAGCCAGGAAGCAGAGATGAGGAGGAAGCATATTCCAGGCAAGAGGGGCAGCTAGAGGATGCCAGGAATGGAGAGATGGCGTGTTGTGTGTGAAGAGCAGGAGGAGGTGGGAGTGAGGTGGGGACGGGACTGAAGAAACCGGGTCAGGGAGTGAGTGAGGTGGGACAAGACTGGAAAGAAGGGAAGGGACTGGAGACTGGAGACGAAGGACTTTGGGTGCTCTTGGCAGAGTGTTTTGTATGTGCTCCTAAAGGCGATAGGGAGCCATGGGAGATTATTGAGGAGGAGGAAGTGGTCAGATCCCCCACTTTAGGCAAATCACTTTTGTGACTAAATGGAGGGTGGACTGGAGCAGGGGGAGACTTGAGGCAGGGACTCCCCTCCTCCCCTCAGCAGCTATTGCCATAGGCTAGGTGTGAGGTGATGAGTCTGCACCAGGGTAGGGACAAGGCCAGAGAAGAGGGACTTATCCAAGGGCTATTTTGAAGGTTGAGTCAAAGTTGCAGAAATCACTCGTCATGATGTCTTTCAAAATTTCCTGCTCTCAAGAATCGTGAAGCCCAAGCCACTCAATATTGTAGTTCGCAATAGTGGATCCAAGGATGAGCTAAGTGGGTAGGATCTGCCCTCCTGAAGTTTCCCAGGCCAACCCACTGAGGGTTGCTGCCATCCCTCCTTCTGCCTCCGACTTGATGGGGGAGCATTCACCTTCGGGGTTGACCCTGCACCCTCTGACTCTCTTCCTGCCCACTTCTGAGGTGCACTCCTCAAGCTCCAGTACTGTTCTTGGCTAGGTTGTGCCCCTGCAAAAAAAAAAAAAGCAAACAACCTGGGGCTTCCCTCACTAGTCCTGGACGGGTCATGTGGCCCTAGAAGAACACAGGTCTCTGGAAGCTGGGGATGAGACTGCTCTCTTTGTGCTTCTCACAGCACCTGGTGTATAGTGGGCTTAATCAGTGCTTTTTCTTCCGGCAGTTATGCAAAAACACAATTTTTATTATCTAAACTAACCAGATTTCCTTCCCTTCTTTGACATTCTTGATGAGAACATCAATAGTTCACAGAAAATCATTGGACTGAATGGAAGCACCATTCCCTTTGTCTTATTCAACGCCGGTTCAGTTACGGTGTTCAGAACTGTAATCCAGCATTTCTCCGCCTCTTGGAGCTGTAGATTGTTGTGACTGAGCCCCGCAGCTGAGGTCTCTGGCAGGTGGCTGCCTGTGGGGAGGGGGCAGTGTTGCCTCCTAGTGTTGTATCACTGTTCTGTAGTGGGGAACCATAGGGGACCTTTGGGGTCTGGCGCAGAGTAGGAGCTTCACAAACGCTCGTAATCAGGTGATTGAAACTGTTCTTGTGTTTCCTGTTGGAATAAAATGCTGATTTCTTCCTTGGAACCTTGTATTAAAATGCACATGAATTTTAAGACACGGCTCTTCGCTAAACGAGCTCCTCGCTAGAACGTAAATTCTCCTCTTTTTGGTTTTGCTTTGTATGGTTTTCTTCCTGTTCTTTTCCTTTACATCTGTCATCATAGCTCGAAGCAAAGCGATGGTAGAGTAACAAGGAGGATTGTTCTTCGATTACCCAATTGGTCTCCATTACAAGGTTCTAGAGCCAGTAAGGCTTAGCAGATGAACAGACTAGCGCTGAGGCCCAGTAATGGCGAGAGCTGACGTCCCCTCTCCTGGGACCTTGCCTGCTGCCCATCCATTGCAGGGGCAGCTTTAGGCTGTTGTGCTTGTGTGACGTGGATGCCGACATTTTATGAAGGTCAGGAGGAAGCGGTCAGCCAATGGTTAGGTTGATGCTAGATAAAGTCCAGCAGTGCAGCTACCGCCATCACCACCATGGCCTTTAATACTGCAGGACAAAATGGGCCAATTAAATGGAGAAGCAACTGCTTGTTGGAGATACATATCTCTAAATTGAACTCAGCAGGATGCGTTTGGGAGGTTGTATTAGAGCAGCTATCCAGAAATCTCAAAATCAGAGCCTTGGATTTTCCCAAGAAAAGATAATTGTAAAGATGGTGACTGTTTTCCCCACTTGCCCCATTAAAATGGTTGATCTGATTCCTTTCAAGCCCAGCATGTGACCCAGAAGGCCCACCTCTAGAATGTTTGACATCTTGTCCAGGGCCATGACAGCTTTTTATTAGTGTGATCGTGAGGCTGAGGATGATGGGCACATGAGTATGTTTAGTTTTCATTTTGGTGAGCCTGTGAATATCTTCTGGATTGAATGTGATTGAAGGGTGCAGTCATCAGAAAGTTCAATTAGAAACGCTTGATTCACAAACACTTGAGTGTACTGTCATTCAGATTCAGCTCTCTTTTCTAAACCGCCCTGACCCCCCAAATCCCAGGACCACAAATTGTATCAGAAGCTGGTATGCTGAGCCTGTCTTGGCTGTTTCACTCAGTCTCTGCTCCCATGCTTTCCCACAAACCCTCCTGCCAGAACCTTGCTCTGCCTGCTCTGAAGAGGTCTCCACTCTTGCCTGTCTTGGGTATACTGTCTATATGTCCAACTTGCCTCTTCCTTCCTTGTTTCCTTCTCATGTCTGAGCCTTCACTGCATGTGATCTCAGCTTCAGGATTTCACCATCCAGGCACTTGGTGAGGTGGACAGGCCAGTCTCCTTTGATCTCTCCTGTGTTTTTCCATTGGCCTTTGGGTTGGGGTCATTTCGAGGGGGATAGTGCAGGGGGATTGGTAACCGGAGTTTCACAGTTTGCATCCTCACAGTCTCATTGATAGGCTTAGCCTTTTGTGCTGTCAGGCAGACAGGTGTATCACATGCTACTCTACAGTTTCCTGAGTTGTATCAGCCTTGTTTCTTGTCTTTCTCCACCTCAGAGCTTAGGCGTGGTTCTGGGCTCTTCTGCTCTCCTCTTTGTGACAGCAATTGAGCATTTGTTAAACATCTAGGAAACCATGAAGTTCCTTTTTTGTGGCTTTGTCCAGACCTCGTGTTTATTGATTGACAACTTTTGTAAACATGTGTCAGCTAGTTTGGTGTCTGCCAAGCTGGAGGGTAGAGTGTTCTGACATGACCACTCCGTCTGTGGGAACATTTGTCTCTTTCGGTTCATTTTTTGTTGTAATTTGGTTTTTGACATGTTTGGTGATTCCTAACTCTTTTCTTGATTCAAGCAGTTGGAAAAATACGCTTTCAACATGTTCTAAGCTTCCTGAGTCGTCTGTGGGCCTTTGTGGTCTTTCAGTTTGGAGTTCTCTCCATCCTCTTCCATGAGCATCACATAGTAGTGACAGTATCGTTGCATGAGTGAAGACTTTGAAGGGTCCATCATGAGGGACAAACCCACCCTCCAGCCAATACAGTGGAGGGTAAAGGTCAGGGCTACTCTGTCTTTCCCTTTCAAATGACCTTTCCTGTACCCCGTATCAGTCTTGGGTGTGCCTAATTCTTGGCACATTGTCTTCCCTTTTGGAAGATCAGCGCAGTGCTTGGCACAGAGTACGTACTTAACTAACACTTGTTGACTGATGGACAGACTGATTCTGCTGGTTGGCCAATACCATTTCCTCCAGCAGGTTCCATTTTATATATACATATATGTGCATATAGTATATATAGCATCTGTAATACTAGACATATGTATTTGAGGTGTTATACATATAAAGGAAATAAAAATGAAGAGGTGAAAAGCAAAGATTTTTTAAAATGATGGATCACAACCTCTTCCCACCTGGTTAGTCACTCTAAGAAGGACACTGGTGATAAGTCAACAAGCATTTATAAAGTGCCTACTACATGCCAGGTGGAGCACTAAGCACTGACCATCTTATTAGAAACTTGGCAAGACTCTGGGATGGAGTTAAGCCCCATCACAGGGAGGCTGGTCTGACTGCTCAGGTCACACTGAGAAGGAGACTGCTTTGAAGATGGAGTCCCTCAGGTCAAGAGAAGAAAGATGTAGGGCCCTTCCCCTGTGCAGTCCTTGCCCTTAAGAAAGTCTGTTCCTGGAGTGGAAAAGAGTGGTTAACATCCACTCTTTTCTTGCTTAGGTTCCTTTGTGGTGAGCATTATGCAGCAGAATGACCACATAGTCCATGGACCTGTGGCTCTGGTAGAGCTCATTGTAACTGTCCAACTTCTTTCCATCAGATCTTCTCTTTGCATTCTAGTCTAGAGAGTAGGTCGGTAGGTCGAGTTCATTTGTCTGGTACTTGGCTGTGGATTTCATGTTGTGATTGCTGATGGTTCCTCTTTGTCCATAGCTTCCCAACCCTGATTCCTGATCCCCGGCCTTCTCTTGAGCTGCTCTCCCACTTGTGCTTTGCAAATACGGGATCCCGTAGTCTTGAGGGATGTTTTGAGACATTGTCATGACCTGGGGAAGAGCACCTCACCTTGGCCATGAGCCTCTACAGTCTGGTGGGCTGTCCCCCTGGGTTCTCGAAGGGCAGCTATATCGTATGGGGTGCAGACTGGTGACTTTGGGGGCATAGTACTTCAATGGGCCTTTTTTCCTGTGGCTCCTTCAACATTTATCATTTCCCTTTTTTTGTCAACTTTGCAGTCTGCTGGATGTGAGGTGGGACCTCAGATTTGTCCCTCCAGTTCAGGATTTCTTAGTCTTTTGTTGTGGTCCCCATTGGCAGTCTGGTAAACTTTATAGACCACCTTGTTAGATAAAAGTTTTTAAATGCGTAAAATGAAATACAGAGGATTATAAGGGAAACTACTTATATTAAAATAGCTGTGAAGATATTTTGCAGAACTGGTTTTTAGATCCTGCTTCTAATTATTAGTGATTTGGAGCATTATTTTTCCATATAGCAAACAATAGCAAGGAGATGTCCAGATCATGGCCTTTCCCACTCTGTTGGCCTGTCTTGCTTCTCAGCAGCTCTATTTCTTGAGCCTGTCATTTGTCTTGATCATGCTCTCACTTCCATCTTTCCCTCCATTATTTCCCCTCTCCCCCCTACACTCTTAGATTTCTTCCCTGGAGAGCCTCATCTCCATGTCCCCTAGTCCTTCCGTGCCTGCCTGCTTTCTCAGGAGGAGCACAGACACAAGAGAAGAAGCTGGGCCTTGTTGTGTGTGAACACTTCGAGGTCATAGGTAGCCACCCTTGGGGATGGAGGAGCAGCAGCTTTGGCCTCTATAGGTCTTGTCTTTAGGAATTGTTATCATGACTATATTAAAGTGACTCTTTTCCTTTGGTTTCCGTAGATAACATTAATAGCATGTGGGTGAAGGGGAGCTTATGTTAGTGATGTTTTTTGTAATATCAAGACCACATTTAGATAGACCACACCCTCCTGGAGGGAAAGGACTTTTGGTCCTTCGTGCCCTAGGGCACATAGTAGGCTTGTTGATGACCTCGTCAATAAATGCTGTCATATCCTCCCTTGTAGGTGGGTCCACATTGTCTGTGCCCTGTACGTCCCAGGAGTGGCTTTTGGGGATATCGACAAGCTGCGGCCTGTGACTCTTACAGAGATGAATTACTCTAAGTATGGGGCCAAGGTGAGATGAAGCTCTTAGAATGGTTTTTGTGTGATTTTCCAATGTGCTTTTTTGGGCATTATTTTGCATGTTATACTTTTATCCATCTGGAGCATGGAAGGGACTGTTTCTGCACAGTGCCTGGCATGTAGTTGGTGCTTATTGCCTGACTGAATAGCTGTCTAGGGCATATACACTATGACTTTTCCCAATTCCTATTCCTCCTGTGGGCATTCATGTATGTCCTTCTGATCTCTGCCTGTCAGCCCTTGCTCTCCCTTCAGGGAGGGCTCTCTTCTTTCTCCCATCTTCCTACAACAGTTTTCCTTTTGCTTTTAATTGGTTGCATTTCATAGCCCCAGGTCTCCTTTGTCCACATTTGATTTGTTTGAACATAGAGAGCAGACTCCTTGCCTCTTTGTGCTTCTGGAGATAGAGGAGGGCCTCTTTCCCAGGGAACTAGTGGTGTCCTTGGGTGGAATGGTGCTTTTTGGTTGTTGCGGAAGCTCTGTCATCCTCATCTGAAAGGAAGCATTGCCCATGCACACAAATCTCTGTTTTGTTTAAGTTGGAAAATTGTGGGAGTGACAGTCTATGAAATGTTGTAGATTGAGCAGTTTTCATTTGGTTCTGGATAGGAATGCAGCTTCTGTGAAGATCCCCGTTTTGCTAGAACTGGAGTGTGTATCAGCTGTGATGCAGGAATGTGCCGGGCCTATTTCCACGTAACCTGCGCCCAAAAGGAGGGTCTGCTTTCCGAGGCTGCTGCTGAGGAGGTAAGCTTAGCCTGGCTCAGGGGACAGTGGGAGTGATTCAAGTCATTTTCATGGTATCTGACCCTAGGCCTCTATTACATACCCCCAAGGTTGGCAGGTTGGATTTGCTGTGACATTGCCCCAGCTCACTCTGGAGCAGTGTTCAGTGCATTTTAAGAATATATTAACTCAATCTTTCTCTTTTTGTATTATTTTTCCAAAGCATTTACATAAAGCTTTCATTTGGGGGCAGTAGGGCCTGGTGGATAGGGAACTAGCCCCCAAAAATAACACAACGTTAACTGATAAATGCATTTAACAAGTACACAAAAAAATGAATAACGTAGATGAAGGGAACGGAACTAGGAAACCCAGTGACACAACTGTCACCTGCACTAAAAACAGGATTAAACCTCAGGCGCTGCTGTGGCGTAGGTCATGGAGTACTGGATTTTCATTCAGAAAGATCTGATTTTGAATTCTGCCTCTTATGCTTAGCAACTTTATGACTATGGGCAGACCCTTTAAACATCCTCAGCCTTCATTTTCTCATTTGTAAAATAAAAATACCGGCAGCATGTATCTCACAGGGTTGTCGCAATTCTCACATGACATAATGATTATAAATTACTTTGCAAACATCAGGAGCTCTCCTGTAAGTCTGTTAGAAGGGTTAAGAGTTTATAGGCAGAACTGTAACTTGTTTCATTAGTAGTTGAAATAAGAATAGATAGTTGAGGTTGATTTCATTCTCTTGGCAACATCAAGAGTAATAAGAAAAATTATTAAGAGGATAAATTTTAATGGTCTCAATTCTCCTATTAAAAGAGAATGGGTTACAGAATGGATCAAGAAAGAACATTGATTACTATGGGTGCTTGAAAGAAGTACGTGGAATAAAAAAAATAAAGCAATTAGGATTAGAGATTACTTAATAGTGTGGAGGATAAAAGGAATAGTGAGTGTCTGCCTGTTCTGATGTTGTATGCACTGAACACTGAAATTTATGGAAGAATTGTTCATAGTATTAGAGGAAGAAACAGATAAGCAATGTTACAATGATATAGTTGGGAACTTTAGTATTCCGTTATGTAAATATAAAATTAAAATAAAATAGATCCACAAGGAACTCCTAGATTGGTTGCTCACTGTACAGTTGAAATTACCATGGAAGAATGAAATGGGAGAAAAAGACGACATAATTTTCTACTGTGTAGAAATGTTCGACATTGAACACTTGCTAGGTCATGGGGAATCAATCCCTTTGTGACTTTCAGAGGACATGCTGTCTTTTAGATTACACTATGTGATAACATTAGGATGAGATTACAGTCACTGTGAAGAGGAATGATTAAAGGAATGATTAAAAAAGAATAAGTTGTAAAAGAATAAGAAAAACGGTAGTAATGTTTAAGTGAGAAATAACAATACCACATGTACAAATTTGTGCTTTGCAGCCATAACAATATGTAGAGGCCAATTTATATGGCCAAGGGCTTCCATTAATGAGAGCAAGCAGGAAAACACATGAATTAGGCTCGCACCTAAAGTGCAAACCAGTAGGCTGAAAGAATATAGAAAAGAGTAATCGTAAAGTTAAGAGCAAAAATAAATAGAATGTAAAATGAAAGAACATTTGAGTTGAATTGATCAATCTGGAAGTTCATCTGAAAAAATAAATCAAGAATATTAAAGAGGAATACCGCCCACAGCTATGTTCTGACAAATTAGGTAAATTAGAACGAATAGGTGCTTATCTACAAAAGCATGATTTACCCAAACTGACACAATGGGAAGTAATAATTTCTTCTTGGAGGAAGGAAAGTGAGTCATCAGAGAATTCCCCCACACAAAGACACATGCCCCAGATGGATTAACAGGTTAATGCTTTTGACCCTTCCATAAACAAATAATCCTTGTGTTGTGTAGAGCCTTTGTAAAGTATGGAGAAAGATGGAATGGAACCCATCTGAAGCAATGCCTTATGGATTTTAAAGCAGGACAAGGATAATGCCACAAAGATAGTTACAGCCCCTTTCCCCTAATTAGTGTGGAATGAAAAATAAAGACCTAGCAAAACCTATCAGACTTCTAAACACATTATTTACCATGAACAAGCAGAGCTTGGCTCAGTGTAGTGTATTGTGGAAACAAAAAACTCAAACCTCACATGATTAAATCATGAAGGATAGAAGGCATTTTTTTGGTGGAACTTAACATTCATTCATATTAAAACACTAAAAGAAATAGCAGTAGAATGCTACCTTTTCACCCTTTTTGTGTCCTGAATTCCTTTGGTGGTCAGTTTGAGTGGCGTGCTCGGAGTAGTGTTTTCAGAGGCCTAGAATAATGTACATGAAATTACACTGTAAACAAATTATATCAAATCATGGTTATCAAAGCATTAAAAATTCCAAGTTCAAGGACTCCAGGTTCAGAATCTTTGGGAGAGAGGGTTTCTTCACCATGATAACAAGTACCTACCTGACCCCAAGAGCCAGCATGCTGGCAGGGTCGCTCTTGTCAGAGATGAACGGCGCTAAAGTGCCCCAGTCATTACTTTTATTAACACAGCATTAGAAGTTTGTGACATTGCAGAAAAATAGGAACAAAGATATCAGAGGATGTTAATGTTGGAAACAAAGGTCAAGATGTGCTTATTTGCCACTGATGTGATAATGGGGCATCTAGAAAAACCCATTTATCTTCACCAGAAAATCAGTTGTGACAGTAAATAAGATCAAAGGTCCAGGGTATGAGCTTCATCCAGTAGTCTTAACTGCCTAGAAATAGGGTTCAGGAAATATCACTTTAAAAACCCCTTCCCAGAATGCAGATCATCCTAACTTCATGGTCTAGTGGTTCCCAAGGAAAAAGAATGCTGCTTTTGCCATCACCTTTCTCTTCCCCTTCAAGAAGAGACTAGTGTTCTCCTTTTCTATGACTTCCCCTTTTCCCTGTAAGGGAAATCTCAAGGCTTTCTTTCCTTGTCCTGCTGAGATTCTTGGTACAGGGAGTTCCCATATGCATGTGCCTTTCTCTTGTAATAAATCCAGTTGCAATGCATGTCTCATGACCCTATGATGTTGTTTTCAGTTAACAATCCAGTGGACCATACTGGCACAAGTCACCATCAAGGATGACTTATGTGGAGAGGCCCCAAGATCCCTCTCCCATGTACATGCATATCCTAGGGAGGGGGTGCCGCTTAGGGAACCCGAGCAGCTGGTATCCCCTTTACTGTCTCACTGGCCCTGAGCTCTCAGAGACCCAGAGGTGGCTGGCTTTGAAAGCTTTGGCCAGATTTCCCATGGTGGGTTTTGGGGAGTTTTTAGGCAAGATTTACCCTCGAGAAGGCATGGATTGGACAGTGGTCAGAGTCATTGAAAGGATCTCAGATCCCAGCGTTTTTCAGTAGATGGTAAGTGAGTTGAAACCTCAGCAGGGATTTTTCATCAGAAAGTAATTAAAAAAACTTCATCCTTCTTTCACACATGTGTGTACACACACACACACACACACACGTGCACACACACATACACGTACTCACTCACTCTTCTTTTTAATTCTGCACTCCCAGTCTCGTGAAATAGCCAGTTCTACAGACTCCAGGTCCAAGAAAGCCTTTTTGTTGTGATAGGGATTTAGAATCAATATTTCTCTTAGTGACTGGGCCACAGCTGATGAGGTTGGTAATCTTACCCCTCCCTAAAAATCTGCTTCACTCCCTGTTGACATTGCTGTTGAGCCAACCTCCTGAGAATACCCTAACTCACCTCCCTACCCTTTAGAAGCCAAGTCAGGTGCCACCTTCACCAAGTGCTCGTCTTGAGCATTGCCTTTCCTCCCCTCCCCACGCACTGGTGTGTCTTTTCCAAAGTTTGTGTCCTATCCCCTTAGATTGTAAGCATTTTGGGACTGTTCCTGCCTAGTGCCTGGAATGGCAGGTACTACAGAGATGCTTGCTTCCGTGTATTGGACTGTGATGGTGTTGGCTGCAATCACATGGGGCTGTGCCCACCTTGGTGATGGTGACTTTCTCACATGTGGTGTTCCCAGTTTTACACTCTACTTTGTATGTGCAAGTTTGTATGTACTTTTCTCTCCTGCCTTGTCAGGATGATGTCTTCTCCGCTGTCTCGGGACACATTGGTCAGTGTGTGGGAGCAAATCATCAGGCCACCTTTCCAAGAGATCTTACCCCTGGGGTCAAAGGCCTCTGGGGTGGTTCTTTGCTACGTATTTCAGTGATGGCCTCCCTCTGATAACATTTGTAAAGTGCTTATCACAGCATTGGGCGCATAGCAAACACCTAACAAAAGCTTACTCCTTCCCCTCCCATCTGGTGTCCAGGCCCCAGGAGCAGGAGGGGCTTCTTGGTGTCAGACAGGTAGTCTGGGTGGTGCATTTGGACAGGCTTGGGCTGGCTCTCAGATGTGTGACCCCCTTACCTCTCCCCTCCCCCGTGGTCAGTGCCTCATTTGTATCCACTTAGATAAATCAATCAGTGAACATTTGTTAAGTGCCTCCTGTCTGCCGTGGCACTGTGTTAGTGCTTTGGGTGTAGAAGTAGGCGAAACAGAGTCCCTGCTCTCAAGGAGGTCACAGTTTCATGGGGATTGTGTGTCACATTCAGAGACAGTATTGTCTCTCTCGCTTGGTAGAGTGTTAGGCTTTTTTCTTTGCCTCCTGAGCCCCTGGCACAGATTAGGTGCACATGAGGTGCTGAGTCAGTGTCTGTTGATTCGACAGGATTCTCCTTGTCCCGTCATCTCCTTTTTGTAATTGCTTTTTTTTCCTAAGCAACAACACATTGTATGCTTTAGCTGGGTAAAGTTAATGCTGCCTGAGCCAGTATAGCTGGCTCTTTATCTGCAGCAGAGGCATCAGGGGTTACCGAATTAGCCATGCCCACATTACCAGTCAGCTGAGGTCTCCCTGACTCCCAGGCTGGCTTGCTCCTCCTTGTGCTATGTGACTTCTTTTTGAGATAATATTCTTATAACAACATAGTCCTAAAAAACACCCCCATGATCCAAGGCCTTCCTAGACACATTCTACTTTGTCACCTTCCTGGGTAGGAGAGTCACACCTGACCTTGAACTTGATGTTCCCCTGTGATTGTTATGAAAAGAGAAATTATAAATAGAGAACAGGGTTAAGGAACAGTTGTTGGCCATGTTTTGGGTATGCGGCTCTGGGGCCGTTTACAGTTTAGTAGAATTATGGATCTGTTATAGTACGATGCCAACTGGTTTGGGAGAAGGCATCCTGTAGGTCAGTGGGCACAGTCTTGTCAGAATGGGGTGCAGAGGCCATCAGGGTCACTGCATTCAGGAAGTCGGAGTCGTCGGGATGGGCCGGGTCACACTAGACAGTTTTCTGGTCACCTGATCCAGACTTCCTGCCCTGCTAAGTGCTCTTGAGACATGATTCTTATTCCCAGACAGTGGACCTTACAGGGACTTGTAGACTGGACACTTGGAAGCCTGGTCTCTAGGCCTCTTCTCTAGCCAGGCCCTTCTCTTTGGAGACCTTGGCTAAAGCCTGGCTCAAGTGATCAAGGGACCCTGACATGTTATTGCTGCTGCCGCTTCTTGGTCCCCCTTTAATACAGAGCCCCTTTTTTTGGGGCGGGGGGGAAGGGCATAAAATCAAGAGATTCTTTGCACATCTGTGTATGTTTTTATACAATTAGCATGTAGGGCTTTTGATGAATTGCTGATGTACTAATGAGGGTTACTCATTTGTAGTGTCAACAGACAGTCACAGCATCACAAGACTTGTGAAAACCAGGTTTGTTACAAGAGAAATGAACCTGCATGTGGAGCCTAAAGGGTTCCCAGGCTTTACCCAGGCTTTTACTTTTATAATAGTTCAAAGGGAGATGGAGATATCAGGAAGGAGCATGACATGGGAGGGGAATGTGCCCGCAAAGATGGGAAAGCAAGATAAGACCCCTTTGCAAGGCGATGGCAAAAGCTGCCTTCTTTTCCCTTGGGAGCTGCCAAACTATGAAGATAGGGGGATCCGTTATCGGTAAAGGGCCCCCCTGCACAAGCATTGTCTCACTCTGGGTCCAGTGTTTCTGGAAAATATGGCAACTCAGAGTGGCAAGTGTAGGGCACCCTAAACAGTGGTAATAAGTGTTAAAATTAGGGGCTGCTTCATTTCAGCCTGGTTTCAGCTAGGAGTCATTTTACCTAATTAGCATATTTAGTTAAAGTAGTTCCTTAATTAAGGCAATTCATTTGTTTGTTATATTCCTATCTTATTTTCAGTTTTTCTAATGTATGGCAACCTAAAAAGGCTGTTCTTTATAGCCTGATTTATTAAATTGAATTTTTAAAAATTCCCGGCCATTTCTTACAGATAATGAAAGATGGGATTAAAAAAAAAAGTATCAGGGCCCTGAGTCTGTTTGACTGACAGCTTCCCCATTATTCCAGCACTTTGTAGCAGAAACGGGTATGTGGGGCTGTGTACATTATGTTAACATAATGGTTTTTGTAGCCAGTTGAATCTCCTGATAGAAGGCATGCTTTTCAGATGTGCCAAGGACGTCAGGACTGTAAAGTTAGCCAGTGCACAGGATGACTGAGCCAGATTTCCAAAGCTCTCAGCAGGCCAGAGTCACAGCTGGAATCCAGCACGAAGAAACAGCTGGGGAAAAGTTGGATTAAAAAAATCAACTCCCCTAGCCTGGAGTCCAGGGCTGAGGATGTAGCCAGGTCATTAATTCCTAGGAAAATAAGACCTGGGGTCATCGTGGGCTACGTAGTTATTACTATTTTTTAAATCAGCTTGTAACTGATGATTTTTCACAGTAACATAAGAAGTATTTAAGGCACATTCAGCTCAGTGGAAAGGCTCAGCAGATCGTTGATGGGTGGTGATGACAATGGGGGCCATCTGGTAGCTTCCTGTTTTATTTTTTCTTTTCAAAAATGTTTATGGTTTTTGTTTTTTTTTCACAACATGACTAATATGGAAATATCTTTTGCATGACTGCATGCATATAACCTGTATCAAATTGCTTGTGTTCTCATTGAGAGGGGACAGGAATGGGGGAGGGAGAGAACTCAGAATTCAAAATTTAAACCAAGAAGATTTGAAAATTTTTATATGTAGCTGGAAAAAAATAAATTTTTTAACAAAAGACAGTTACTGATCTGCACTGGTAGAATGCATCCCCTTGCCAGGAGTTCTCTGTATCAGTGAAATTGCAGGACCAGATTTTTTTAATGACATGAATTATTTACATAAAAACAAGCTTTCCATATTGGTCCTTTGGACAGAAGGCTGATGCATTATGGTACACAGACCCCACTGTTGCACGTGGCCTGGCCAGGTCAGAAATCAGCCATGGCTGACCTGGCAGATGGATATGCAACTGATCACGTGCATTGGAAAGCAGCAGCAGCAGCAGCGCTACTGGAGAGGCCCCGTTGGAAATGCAGTGTTTGGAAAAGAACCGTCAGGAAAACACAGAATGTTATTTGTTTAACATTTTTTTGTTTCATTTAAAGTTCTGAACTACCACTGATTTATAAATATATGTTCATCTTTCATCAGCGTCTTCCTTTGTAGCTGATTTGAGTATTTATAATACGCAGAATAACTTGTTTGGTCACAAATTTTTCTCGAACAGTATTGCTGTTACTACATATAGTGTTTCCCTTGGCTCTGCTCTCTTCACTCTTCATTATTTCCTGCAAGTCTTTCCAGTTTTTCTAAAATCACCAGCTCATCATTTCTTATAGCACAGTAGTGTTCCATCACAATCATGTACTACAGCTTTAGTTATTCCCCAATTGATGGGCATCAGCTTCCAATTCTTTGCCACCACAAAGAGGGCTGCTATACGTATTTTAGAACATGAAGGTTCTTTTCATTTTTCCCCTGATCACCATGCTAATAGTTTTATTGAGTTAAAGGGAATATACGCAGTTTTGTGACACTTTGACTTAATTCCAAATTGCTCTCCAGGATGGTTGGAGGTTCAGAAAAACCAGCCGATCCCAATGTTCTCTGTCCTGTTCCTTCCAAGAAGGGAGGGAGTCGCTTTCTCATGTCCTTTGCAGTGTGCCTCATGATCATCATTTCAAAGCATTCCATTTTGAAATTGCTGTTTTTCATTCACCCTCTTGTCACCATATTGTTGATTGTTTCCTGCATCAGCTCATGCAAGTCTCCCTTTCCTTCTCTGCATTCTTCCATTCCACAGGGCAGTAATGTTTCCTTACATTCTTGTGCCATGCCTTGTTTAGCTGCGCTCAGCTCAATGGGCATCTCTTTGGTGACAGTTCTTTGCTTTGCTTTTCAACTGAGAAAGGATCTAGATACATACATAGTTTAAGTAATTTTGCTTTGGAGTAGAAAAATGCTGAAATGGATTCAATTGATGTCATTTGTGCAGATCTCTGCTAATGTTGAGGTGCCAGTTTGGGATGACACACACTCTCTCTGTTGTCCATACCAGTCAGTTATTGGGTGCAGCGCACTATATCAGGTACCATACAAGTCAGAGTTTACAGTGACCTGGTGTTTACTGTTTAGGTGATTAAAGCATAGGAATACATTTGAATCATGGTATAGTGATCCGTTTTGCTGTAGAATGCAGCCTAGGCATTGTTTTACATGTAATACATTTTTTAAATTTTAAAAAGGATTTTACTGATTTTTTTTATAGTCACGTTTTTTCCCCAGTATCTCTCCTCATTCTCCCTTTCAGAGACCCATCTCATCTAACAAACAGCATTTTTTAAGACAAAAGAAAAAGAAAGGGAAAGAAATCAGCAAAACTGATGAATACGTTGAA
The DNA here is from genome assembly GCF_028372415.1 of Notamacropus eugenii. Classification (NCBI taxonomy): domain Eukaryota; kingdom Metazoa; phylum Chordata; class Mammalia; order Diprotodontia; family Macropodidae; genus Notamacropus; species Notamacropus eugenii. Next base: position 4,929,299 of record NC_092874.1, read on the forward strand.
AAAGTCTGACAATATATATATAATATATAACACGGATCTCCTACCTTTGCAGAGAGCTGGGGTTGGAATGTTCTTCTCATATCTTCTTTTGGGCCATATGCAGTACATTTAAAATCCAATTCACCACCAGATATTTACTGTTGAAAAGCCTAATGACTCAAAGCACCATGTTGAACACTAAATGCTATGCAAGAGACCAGCTTCCTGACTTGAATGTGGAGTTAAAAGAAAGCTAGGCCGAGGCTGCTAGGATGCCTCCAGGTGGTGCAGGCCAGTGGCCAGATGAGGAGGATAAAGGGCCAAGTGACTGTGGCCTATCATGGTCTGGGCAAGGCTTCATGGAATTAGGCCTTCCCCTCTAACGGTGAGATTAGGACAAGCAAACTAATTAATTTTAGTTTTGTGCTAGTGAAAATGTAATTAGGAAGGTAAATCTGCTGCTAGAATACCTTAATGTCTCCCAAAGCCATGTGGAAATTAAAAGATGTACACAAAGCCTTGTGAAAGAAAGGCATGTGTGTTTCTGTGCACACGCATGCGTGTATGTGCGCATCTCTTTGGTAAAGTAAATGGAAGCATTGAAATGACCGCAGGAAAAGAGAAAAGTAAATTTTTATTCTTTTCCCCATGCATCTAGGCAGTTTTCTTTGCTTAGATCTGGTACTGGAGGGTGGGCTAAGGAGGCAACTATCTAGCCTGGAGCTTACAAAGAGGCTCAGTCTGTCTGAAAATTCCCTTCTGCATGGTATATGGGTGTTTATTTGTCAGGCAGTCAGTTGGGGTGGGTGGGGGCACACTGGTGAAGTGGGGCCAGGGGCATTGGGGTTTAAACCTTGTCTGTGGCACCATGGCCTCTTTCTGACACTGCCTCAACTCCAGGCTCAGCTTTGGTGGAGGAAATGGATCCTCAGTGGTCAGAATTTTCGAAAGGATTGTCTTTGAGGGGGCCTGAGGGATAATGACTTATGATGCTTTTTAATGAACCTTTGTGTGAAATTTGGAAAGGGTTGAGTGAGGCAGGCTGACCTCTGTGGGCTGCTTCAACAGCCCACTGTAAATTCTGAGCTCCCATGTAGAGAGAAGAACAGAAGAACAGCCACTGTCTGATCTGCACCATCTACTTCCCATTTACGTTCCCCTAGCAGCTTTCAAAGCCATCCTCGGGGGTGTTTTCTTTTTCCTTCTTCTGGAAAAGCTTAGGTTCAAATCCTGTCTTGCTGACATTGACCATTCTGTGACTTTGGACAAGTCAGTGACCCACTCTGAATTTCAGTTTTGTCCTCTGTAATGGAGATGATTCCTGTTATATTAATTCCCTCAAGAGGTGGTTTGGAGACCCCAGTGAGATTGGGTGTAATGCATCAATCAACCTTGATGAGGTATGTAAACGTTGGTGGTTGGTTCCTGTAATTAAGGCATAGGCCAGCAGAGGCTTGTCTGCCTGCTTTCCGTCCTGTGCCAGAGAAGCCAGAGCTTCATAATTTGTTTATTAAATGTTAACTGACATGTATTTGCATTTTATTGTATTTTATAGAAACATTGCTTTTATAGATGGAAAATTTTGTATTTTTTTATAAAAAAAAATCTTACTAATGGAATTCACTGAAAGTCCAATTATAAAACTGTAAAGTTTAATAGATTATGCATTTATAAAGAGATTGGTTCTAAAAAATTTATAAATAGTTGGAGCGTAACTCCCATTTGTATGACGACTCTCCTAAATTCATCCCAGCCCCTCTTGGAGCTGTGTGGAGGACTTTGGTTCCTCTCCACCTTTGAGAGGTGGTGGGTAAATGAGACGCCTGAACACGATTACCACACGCCTCTCACACCTGGATCTGAGTTCCCTGGACTTGTAATACTCTTTTTGCCCCATGTTGCTGTGTTGCCTTTTGTCCTTTTAAATTAGTTTTTTGGGAGAAAAAATGAAGAAAACTCAATTTTCTCTGCCTGCCATCTTGCCAAAATGTTTCCTTAATTTTATCTACTTAGAGTTTTAAGATTTCACATGTGATTTTTCAGTCAGTTAAAATAATTTTCATTCCAAGTATTAATGAATGTATACTGACATAGTAAAAGATATTGAAACAGGTTTTTATCACGTAAAGTATAGTTGCAGGAGCAATCATTGACATGATTTTGAAGTGTTACTGCCTTTAGTGATTCTTGAAATAATTATTATTCTATAATAATATTCAACAGAAAAGTAAATTTAGTGTTAATGCATATAATAATAATAGCACTCATTTAGATGGTACTCTAAGGTCTGCCAATGGCTTTATCCTCGCTGTCTCATTTGATATCTGTGTTGCCGTTTTTGAGATGAACACCTTTCATTATCTTCCTTTCTCTTTTGATATTAGGACATAGCCGACCCATTTTTTGCTTATTGCAAACAGCATGCAGACAGGCTAGACAGAAAATGGAAGAGGAAAAACTACTTGGCTCTGCAGTCTTACTGTAAGATGTCTTTGCAAGAAAGGGAGAAGCAGCTGTCCCCTGAGGCCCAGGTACCCTCTTCCTATCCTTCCAGCTGTCCCATGAGTGGAGGAATTCAGGCCTCCAGAAGCGTTTGGGTGGGCTCTTAGAGCCTCAAGCAGAGCAAAAAGTAGCGGGGAAAGAAGGCTTTTGGAAATTCTTTGGTGCCGTTTGCTTTCGTCCTCTTGGTTTTGAGGTCTTCAGGTTAAACTTTCAAGAGGTTTTTCTCTCAGAAGGAGTGAACTAGTACAAAACTGCCACCAGGGGGTGGTAGGTGCCTGGGACCATGGGGCCATTTTTATCTGGAAAATAGATGTCCTTAGAGTAAGAAGTGAGAGCAGTGTGGGATCAAACTTACCTTCTGATCTCGCCAGGACAGCGCCCACGTGAGGTGAGGAAGCCAGCTGAGCTAGCCTCCTGGCAGGGGGGCTGCTCTTGGGCAGACCCTGCCTTCGCCGGTGCTGAGGCTTGGTTCTGCCTGACTCACCACTGAGGACCAAAAGCATCTTGGCTTCAGGGGAATCCCCATGTTTCTTCTTGTTTGAGTTCTCTTCATGGGAATTATAGAGAACTTTATCTACTCGAGAGCCAAGGGAAGTTCTTGGGGCCTGAAAGTTGTGTGTACACATATAACACACACACACACACACACACACACACACACACACACACACGCACAAATATTCTTATTTCAGTTGGAATGCTGTGTGTGTGACGTATATAAAGTAGTGTGTCTGTTGTTTGGGCCCTTCACTCACTCGTCGTGGCCTCCATGCATTCTCCAGGCCTAGCAGGTCCATGGGGGTCAGCTCAGATCAGGTACCTGCTCCTGTGCAGCAGCCCTTACCCCATCCTCCAGGCACCTTCCTTTTGCTTATCTCCAGTGGTGTACCTGCTACCTGAGGGCAGATGATGTGTCATCTTTCTTTTTGGGTGGTTCCAACACACAGTAGGTAGTTAATCAATGTTGGTTGGATTTCATTGGTCTCTTCATTCCATTTTGATGTCTTTTAAATATATTTATTATTACTTTACATACAGACTGACTTGAATGCATTTCTTTCCTAGGCCAGAATCAATGCTCGGCTGCAGCAATATCGGGCCAAGGCAGAACTGGCTCGTTCCACCAGGCCTCAGGCCTGGGTGCCCAGAGAAAAGCTGCCCCGACCTCTGACCAGTAGCGCTTCAGCCATTCGTAAACTGATGCGGAAAGCCGAGCTCATGGGCATCAGCACGGACATCTTCCCTGTGGACACATCAGACACTAGTTCCAGTGTGGACGGGCGGCGAAAGCACAAACAGCCAGCTTTGACTGCGGATTTTGTGAATTACTATTTTGGTCAGTATGGATAGGCTGCAAACACTGTGAGGTCTGATCAGTGTGTTCCTCTAGCATTTCTTACATGCTCTGCCAGGTCCCCTAACCAGACCCCAAATGTTCACTGTTCCAGATCCATTAACCTTAGATTTCCATTGGTCTGTCACTAAACAAGACCTCTAATAGTACTGGCGTAATGTCTGCCTGCTCTCCTAGGCCAGGGCAGAGTGGCTGATTTCGCTTTCTCTACAGATTTTGACTTTTTTATTTTATGAAGTAACATCGTCTCTTTGATTTAAATAGAGAGAAACATGCGCATGATTCAGATCCAGGAAAATATGGCTGAGCAAAAGAACATCAAGGATAAGCTGGAAAATGAGCAGGAAAAGCTGCACGTGGAGTACAACAAGGTGAGTGAGAGCTATGACCCTGCACCTGCACAGGGGGCCGTGAATGCAGGAGTGGCCTGGGGACCCTTGGGTGGCCAGTGAGGTCATGTGCAGGAGCAGGCCCCCGCCATCATATTGTGATCTGAATTGCCTGTGAACATGCGTGCAGCCGTGTTTCTATGAGCCAAAGTGCTGGGAGCACCCTGGATAGATGAGGACTTTTATTTCATTTCCATTTCTTCTGGACTTGGAAGGAGCCCCCACTTTAAACTTTCATTAGAAGAATACAGAAACAAGTCACAGTATTTTAACGGCATTTAAAAATCAGAATAGAGAATTTTGTCCTTGATTTTAAACTTCTTTTAAACCCAAGGCAGCTTACCATAGAAGCACGTGAGCAGGCCAGAAGGTGAGGAGGACCTGAGTGAAGGCCCGCCACTGACACACCCCAGTGTGAGCCTGGGCAGGCTCCTTCCCACCTTGTGCCAGTTGCTTAGGCCCATCACTCCACTGACCTCTGTGGCTCCTCCCTCTCTCTTCCCCTGAGTGTTTCATTGATCCGTACAGCCTCTGGCACATCTTATCTCTGCTCACCTGGATGGCACCCTAGTGTCAGGCATTGTGTATTACTATTTTTTTTCTGATGACAGGTGCTCTCTTAGGTCCTTGGATAGCTGTGTTGGTCTGTTCTCAATCATCTTTCATCTGAGTAACTGAAATCTTTTTTTAAATGCAGCTGTCTCTGAACACCCATGAAGAATGTTCTTGTGACTTGGGGGTCTGAAAGACCTTTGGATTGGAGTCCACCTCGTGCTCTAGAGCAGTGTGAGGTCCAGTGACCACAAAGTTGACCTGGGGGTTGGCCTGGCCTAGGGTCAAGTGCCTTGTTTCACACATGTTGCCTGGCAGGGATGGGTCACTTGCTGAATTTCACAGGGCTGGCAGACTGGTCTTTTAGACTGTAGCCTTTCCTGGTAGATTTTCCCCACACCCTGGGCCAGACTAGAAAGTAAAGTGGTTGCCAGCTTGGTGAGACACTGTATGGGTAGCCGTCTGTGGTGTATGGGGAAACACCTTCTTGTCTCTTCTGTGACTTTTTCTCTCCTTCCTTTTATTAGCTGTGTGAATCCTTAGAAGAACTCCAGAACCTGAATGGAAAACTCAGAAATGAAGGACAAGGGATCTGGGCTTTGCTGGGCAGAATCACTGGACAGGTAACCATCCCCTGGTCTTCATATGGCTGTACAGATGATGCTCCAGGAATTGTCTTCTGGTCCATCTGTCAGCTTGTGTTTGGTTGGGTCCAAGCGATGCTTCGGGGATAATGATTCCTGACTGAAGCATATCGAAAGCTCGCTAAGCCACCCCTGGAAATCTGCAGCTTAATTTTGTTGTTGTAGTAGCTGTTTTGTTGGCACAACTCTTCCATTTGCACTCACTGATTGCTCCGTCACTTGTGATGAAGCCAGACCCAAAGCACAAGTTAATCCTGGTGAATTCTCTGAACTTCTCTTCTGCCCCTTCGACAAGGCCAGCCCCAGCATCATGTACTCTTTGGGGCCATGTGGACAGGCAGGGTTTTGTTTTCATGTGTTAGGGATGAGAGGGCAAAGGAGAGGAAAGAACTGTTGATCATGCTGAAGGATGAACCTACTTCTTGCTTCAGGAGTGCAGAGTGCTTGTGGTCCTTGGCACAGACGTGCCCATCTGGCTTAGCATCCAGAGCTGTCATACTGGGAGGCATTCTTGTGGGATCTTTTGTTGGATAACCCTTGGGTTGGAGAAACACCTCTTTTTGGCTAGGTTTGGAAAGATGCTTGCGGCAGGCTACAGTGCTGTGGACAGGACAGCGGCAGGACTTCAGGGAGGGCAGAGTGCGTTATGTAATTGAGATTAGTTATTTTAGCAAAGCTTGTGTTAGAGTCAACTGTTAGAGGAATGGGAGTGGCACTAAGTTGCCAGGCCCAAGGAGCACTGGGTAGTGGAAGATGGCTCTTGAGGTGGGATTCAGAGATCTGGCTGTCTTCCCATTGTTCCTTCCCCTTGCCAAGCTGGCTCTTTGCTGGGTCTGTGGAGATGAAGATGCCTGTCCAGACCCCTCTCCCAGGGTTCCCCCTGTGTGAGCACAAGAGCCACTGCTGAAGGGGCCTCCATCTGCGCACAGGGAAGGGACTTGGACAGATGGCTGTGATCTGGAGCATAGACCAAGGAGGGTCTGGCCACCTCTAGGAGGTGATCAGGCCAATAAGATCATTCTTTTGATTCAACAGCATAGCTCAGACAAATGACCTCTCTCTTCTTTTGTCGGGCAGAGGCAGGCCTTGCCCTTCTTTCTTTTCCACCCTCTGCGAAGTGGCCTTGTCTGTCAGGGGCTCTTTCCTTAAGGAAAAGGAGCAAGAGGCCGCCCTGATTTCCTCTAGGGCCCCATCAGCAAGTGGGTGAAAGAGGCCACCTGGCCAAGCACTCTAACCTGGGTCAGCAGGGACACAGTCAGGGGCCTGCACATGGTCCACCAAGGAGAAGGGGCTTGCCGTGGTCTTCTTTCAAACCCTAAAAACTGCATTGTTCACATCAATAGAAGTTGAACATACCAGCCATTTTGCGAGCGCCCAAGGAGAGAAAGCCCAGCAAAAAGGAAGGCGGTGCTCAAAAGACCTCGACCCTGCCAGCCGTCCTTTATAGGCAAGTATTGACTATTTGATGGGTGGGTGGGGCTGGTCCTTCCTTTCTCTCCCCTTCCCCCTTGCCTCTGAGCTGGAGCTGTTCCTGCAGCACCAGGTCCTGGCCAGCTGCAGCAGCAGGGCTATGCCACCCAAAGCCCCTTTCGTACCCATTCCATCGTTTCTGTGTGTGCATTCAGTGTGAGTCTGTCCGATGGGTTTTTGTTTTCTGTTTCCTTGTCTGACTTGTTTTGTCATTCACCACAATGTGACATTTAGTGCACAGGAAGCTGCTCCTTAGCCCACAGCCTCCCGTGGCCCAGAAGAGGGAGGCCAGGGAGGCCAGGCCCTGTGTGGGGTACGCTGAGTCCCTGCTGTCATGCTGGGAGATGGTAGGTGGGGAAGCCCAGTAGGGGCACAGTGCTGTAGACTGGGCCTCCTCAGAATGGATAGAGAGCCCAGCAGCTGCTGTACTTGTGGGAGTCCCTTCAGCCACCTGTCTTTGGGAGCTCAGATGGTTCATTGGAGAAACCTCAGCCATTAAGACAGAATGCTTTTATGGCCATTGTGGAGCCATACACATTATTTGTTTTACTACGCGTTTGGGCGACCATATTGGCACCCTGGCAGCCCCCTAGTATCAATGTAGGTGGGCAGCTTCTCTGCACCTTAGACTCTTAGACCTCTAAAGGACTGAGAAATTGAGTCACCCGCCCAGGCTCACACAGGTGGGACCCGGGCCTAGCCTTCCCACCTTTTGACCACCCTGTTCATGTGGCTGTATCAGTAGCAAATAGAATATCACCTTCCTTTCTATATACTCTCACACACAGCTACCTGCACAATTTGTGTGAACAGTACATGCGCTCTGATGAACTCCAGCTAGAGTCTCGTTAGATTTCTGTTTATAATCACTTCGCCTTAAGGGATATTTTGCATGTTTTGTAGGAGGGCAGTTTGATGTCTGAGTCTTCAAAAACTTTCCTTTTGCAATTTGTAAGGACTGGTTTATTTTCAGAACCCCAAAGTCTGATTTGGAAATGCTTCATTTTCTACCTAAGCTACCTTGGGAGAACCAGTTGAAGAATATTTTTAGATTTAAGAATTTCATGTTAGAACATTAAGTGAATTGCGTTTATATTTGAACTTCTTTTCTACGTCAGTTTTGATTATTGTCTTTAGATGTCTGTGACTTGTTTTTAGCATAAATTCCAGATAGTAAGATATTTAGGAAAAATTGCCCCCGGACATGGAAGGATTTCCTGAATGTTGTCCTTCAGAGAATTGAGTGGACTTTTCTATGCCTTTTGGATTTCTTTTACCTTTTCCTATTCAGCACTAAGAAATCAGTCTAAGGCAAGCACGCGTTTCCCACTCCATAAGCCAAGTGGAATGGATGTTTATGCCCTTCTTGGAAGGGTCTGAGTGTGACAGTTCCTTAGTTAGCTTTTGAACTGCTTCCTGAAGAACTCATTGGTCAGTGCCTCCTGTACACAAATGAGAAGGGAATATTTGTTGACTTAAAAAAAGAGAAAGCAGGAAAAGTCGATCATGAAGGAAATGATGTCTAGGAAGGATTCCATTTTGGAATGTTTTGAAATGATTGGCCCTCTTTGCAGAGCTGATCCTGGAATGCTTTCTTCTGCCTTTCTTCACAGTTGTGGGATTTGTAAGAAGAACCATGACCAACATCTCCTCCTCCTGTGTGACACCTGCAAGCTGCATTATCACCTGGGCTGCCTGGATCCGCCTCTGACGAGGATGCCGAGAAAGACTAAGAACAGTTACTGGTGAGGGCGGCTGGCACCGTGAGCATGAAGGGGAATGGGGTGGCCGATGTAGACACAGTCATAGAGCAGGTGTCATCGGTCCCTTCACAGTGTTTATTTTGTCTGTGCTGACATGCACTTTCTCCAAGTGGAGGCAGCTTTTTCTCGTTCAGTTGTTTCACCTGGGTCTAACCATTTGGGGTTTTCTTGACAAAGATCCTAGAGTGGTTGCCATTTCTTTCTCCAGTTCATTTTACAGATGAGGAAACTGGGGCAAACAGGGTGAAGTGACTTCCCCAGGTCACCCAGCTAGGAAGTGTCTGAGTTTGGATTTGAACCCAGAAAGAGGAGTCTTCCTGATTTGAGACCAGTACTTCATCCACTGGGCCACCTAGCCACCCGTGTCCAACTCTTTGTGACCTCGTGGACCAACGGGCAGTGGGGTTTTCTTGGAAGGATCCTGGAGTGATTTACTGTTTCTTTCTCCAGTTTTATGCAGACAAGACTTAAGTGTCTTAAGTGACACAACTAGGAAGTGTCTGAGGCTGGATTTGAACTCAGGTCTTTCTGACTCCAGGCTCAGTGCTGGTAGGTGCCAGCTGCCCACAGCTGCATGGGTGGCTCAGTGGAAAGAGCCATAAGGTCTAGGGGCAGGAAGACCTGAGTTCAGATTTGGCCTCAAACATTTCTAATTGTGTGACTTTGCGTAAGTCACTTCACCTTTGTCTCCTTCCATTTCCTGCTGACCAGACTTCTTCCCAGGGTTGTTTTGAGGACCAAATGAATTAACGTGTAAAGGGCTTTGCAAACCTTCAAGAGTTTTGTGATTGTTGGTGGTGAGGAATGATTGTTTTCAGGTGTCTCTGCCTTAGCAGAGAGAGAGAGAGAGACAGAGACAAAGACAGAGACAGAGACAGAGACCCTAGGCCACCTATGAGCTATGCACTGGGCCTCTCCCTACCTGTAGGGTCGCTGGGAGAGCTGTGAGCATGCCTGAGGTGGGGCTGGTAGTGCCACCAGAGCCAGTGAAGCCTTGAGGGATGGCTCAGCTCTGAAGCCTCATTCCTCAGTGGGAGAGTTAGGATGAGGTCACCAGGGTCCGGGCTTCTGGGGCCTGAGGGGCCACCTGAGAAACAGTGCTCTTCTTTGCCATGCTTGTGATTCACTCTGTGGACAATTGGGTGAGTGAGGTGGGAGCTACTTCAAAACCAGGGATAATTGTATGTGTGTGCATGTGCGTGTATATATATATATATATATATATATATATATATATATATATATATATATATATATATATATATATATATATATATATATATATATATGAGTGTCTATAAATAGATATAATTTTGTATCACACACACACACACACACACACACACACACACACACACACACACACACACACACACACACACTGTGCTTTCAACTCTATTGTTTCTTGGTCACTTTAGAAGTGGGCTTGTCACTCCTTATAATTGTCTTAGGAAGTTCCCCTGGGCCTTTCTCAGTGTTCTTTGAATTCAAGGTCGCTTTTCCTTTAGCCTAAACAATTTGGATCCATCATCTTAAGTTGGCTTCATAGAATTTTTTAACCTAATCAGCTTAGACAACAGAGATTTCTATTTCTCTGATTTTTTAAGCTCTTCCTTAAAAATTTTCTGTTAAGAAATCAGATCTCAGTTGACTCGTTCGCCTGTCTTGCTTTTTCCTTAAAGATTTGATGTAGTTATACATGGAATAATAAATTTATTAAGTGCTATTTGTCAACCCTAATAAGTCAGTCAGCATTTTATGAAAAGGGCTAGAGAACTACAGTTCCTTGTAATGCAAATGCATTTAAATAATTCACTTAATGTTCCTAAAGTGGTACATAATTATTGCAAGTAATCAATTTCATGGACGTTTGTGGCCCAAAGGCCTGAGGATACAGCAGGGAGCCAAGACTGACTATAGCTCACCCAAATGCATCCAGGAGGGATGTGAAGGTATACAGTCAGTTTCAAGCTTCATGCCACAAGAAGCTAAGCAGTGCCTGCTGCCAAAGAGCGTATGCAAGGCTAGTGTGCTTAGTAAAAGCTCAGAGAGTAGAACCTGCACAGTCATATACCATAACTTTTTTAGGCATTCCTCAATTGTTGAATGCTTCTTTGAAGGAAATATGGATCACTTCTGCTGTGGCCCTTAGGAAATAAACTGCGAACAGCAGTCTTGGGCTTTGTTCCTGGGGAGAAGCCTTTTGGGGGACTCCTGAAGGAGGGCAGGCAGTGCTGTTTTCTATCCTTTGGGATGGTGATGGGCACTCCCGCTAGTATAGCTCCATTGGCTAGCTGTCATTCTTTCAAATGTACTAATCTCACGCTTCAGCTGCCTTTGTGATTGGAAACTTGGCTTTCCCTTCTAAGTAGTTTGAGGCTGTTCTAGAGGATACACTTTCACCAGAGATATTGAACTCTACTGATTGTCATTTCTGGGTGTGCCTTTGGGACTTCTCAAGATCTCAGTAGAAGGCAGATAAAATAGGCCCTTCTTTTAAAGGCCAGGATGCCCTTCCTCCCCTTAGTCGTTCCTCTACTTAAAGCAATTGTCTTTTCCTTCCATTAACGCTTGCTTGAGATTGCATCATTAAGCTCAGGTAGATTGGCCCTCAAGAACTAAATATGTGCATCTCTTTCTGTGCTACCTGGGAGGCTACGTGGAGCCTCAGTCTTTTGTCTGTGAAATAGACCCAGGGTCATGGTGCTTTCTGATGACCAGAACTCTCAGGGACTTTGGCCCACTCTCTTGTCTCCTCTGAGCCCACCGTTACCCGTGGCCTCCATGTGTGTTCATGCCCCACTCTTTCTTCCCTTTTCCTATTTGGCTGTAGCCCCAACTTGTCCCTGTCCCCTCTTTAGTGTGTGTGCTTCTTTGGTGTGCTTGGGCCTCTGTGGCCCTCTCTTTACAGCCCAGGGCCTTGTCACTTCCAGTGAGTTTGGAGGTGGTGCCATAGTTCATGTGCCGAGCCACAGCTTCTTGTCCAGTACCTCCACTGGGGCTTTCCATTACTGTGCCAAACTGGATAGCTCTTCTTCCCGCCCCTCCCCAGACTACCTTCTTTTAGATGTCACCTGCATGGCCTCTTCCCCACCCCTGTTCATTTCCTTCCCTTTGTTCCCTCTTGCCCTTCCATACCCTTGTGTGGTACACTTTCATGTCTCTCATACCCCTGGAGTCCTGAATTAGGCCCTGAGCTGATCAGTGCCTTCCTCGGTGCCATTTCAGAACCCAGATCTCAACACCCTAATGCCTGTGGGATCCTTGACTTCTATCACATTGGGAGTTCAGCACCCATAGCACATATGTGCTTTATCCTAGCGAAGTCCCCAACAAGATATGACTCTTGGGAATGACTCAGCTCAGCCTTATTGGGACATAGGGGCTGGGGCTCAGAGAGCTAGAAAAGATGCTGGCCCTCTGGGCACTAATAGAGGCACCAAGTGCCTCTGCCATTGGTATCCACCTGGCGCCCAGCTCTCACCTATAGCTCCAAGACGCTGCAGCATGTGCAGCAGTCACACTCTGGTAAAACTTGGCAGGCCTCAGGCCTGTCAGTGAGTTAGTGTGGTGTCTACCCCAATCCCCCAGCAGAATGGACTGATGAGAATGATGAAGGTAGATGACGCAGGTACTGTGGAGTGCTTAGAGCTTGGTCAGACTGTTGGGTCAGTGGAATGAGGGTGAGGGCTTAGCTTGTTTGGTTTTAGTCATTTTGAGGAAAAAAGAGTCTTCAGAGCAGTGACTGAATGGAAATTCAGGAGGGAGAGGTCATAGAGAATGAATGGTAGGGCAGACAGAGCTCCTTGGCTTTCCTTTGGCTTTGTTCTCTCTGCCAAAGAGGGTGGCCTTTAGGCTAGTGGACAGTGCGTGTCAGCGGTCATGTAGCTGCTTTGTAGTTCAGTTGCAGCAGGTCCTGTTCATGTGGGGCAGTTGGCTGAGGTAGTACAAAGGGTATTGGGTCTGGAGTCAGGAAAACTAGAGTTCTGATCTGGCCTCAGACATGTCCTAGCTGAGTGATCCTGGGCAAGCCACTTCACCCTATTGGCCTCGGTTTCCTCATCTGTGAAATGTACTGGAGAAGGAAGTGGTAAAACTGCTCCATCTCTGCCAAGAAAACCCTAGATGGGATTGCAAAGAGTTGGGTACAGTTGAACACACACCACTTCTTCTGTATCTCCGGTTCTGGAAATCACTGTCAATTATGACTTCTGAGTTGCTGTCAGGTGGTCTTTGAAAGATCATAAGAGAGTGAGAAAGAGGCCTCAAGACTGGGCAGCTAGGTGTGGGGGAGAAAGGAGGTAGTGGAGGGAGCATTTGACCTGAGTTTGAATCCTGCTTTAAACACTTTAGACAGCTGCGTGTTTGAGGGGTAAATCATGTTTCCTCTCTGTGCTTCAGTTTCCTTTTCTGTAAAACAAAAGGAGTTAGCTTCAGTGACTTCCAAGGCCCCTGCCAGCTCTAGATCTAGGATCTTATGAGCCTCTCACTTCAGCAACACCAATGTTCAATTTCCCAGGAGGCAAGTGGAGACCGTCAGTTGATGATATTTGGATAAATGAGCACTGAACAGCCAGCTAGAGGGAAGCAGTGGTCCCAGAGAGCCAGCATGTCTGATTTGTCAAGAGATTCTGCTTAGCTTGTGTCCTTGGTAGAAGCATTTGGGCTGTTCTTGTGGAAAGTGTGACTCCATGTGTAGACCAAAGAAGTGGTCCAGTTAGGTGAGTGTGGAACAGGTTAAATGGGGAGACTTTTGTGGATTCCTTTATGGGTCTGTGCTGGGCTCAGTGTTAGTTAGCATTTTTTATCAGTTACTTAGATAAATGGCCTGCCGTTCAAGATTACAGATACCATACAGTTAGAGCCTGTAATGTGAGGCCTGCCTCGGTAAGGTTCCAAAAAGCTATTAACAGATTAGAAGATTGGGCCAAATCTAGTAAGATTTATTCTGATTGGGATAAATCTTACACTAATATTCTAAAAAATCAACTTCCCATGCACAAGATGGGGAGATGTGACTAGATAGTAGTTTGTTGGAAAAAAGACCTGGTGATTTCAATGGCTTGTAAGCCCCACAGGTGCCAGCAGGATGCTATTGTGGTAGTTTCTGACCTGGTGAGAGCACCACTCTTGGCTTCAGTTTTGGTTGTCATGTTTTAGGAAGGACATTGGTGACCTGAAAGCATAAATAGGAGAACCACTTCCCTGGTAAATGGCCTCTTGGTTGTCGTACCCAAGGAAAAAAGTGATGATAGCCATCTTTCTGTATATCCTTAGACAAGAGGATGGAGTTGTTGGACTTGGTCCAAACTGGCTCCGAATGTGATGAGACTCTGTCAGGAGAGTCTGCCTTCCTCAGCAGTAGGATGACTCCTGGTGGGGAACGTTGTGGAGAGCCTGGTTCTTCAGCTGGGGCTTGAAGTCAGGGCCTTGGAAGTCCCTTCCAGCTCTGTAAACTGACCAGCGGAATTAGATTCTGTGTCAAGCTCTCTGTTGGTGAGATCTATTTAGATAGATAATTATTTAGCTAATTGGATTTTCTGTTTAGTAGGAAATTCCTTTGAATTTCAGTCCATGTGAAATTATTTCTAAAATTTCCTTGCTTTAGTACAGTGGTACAGTGGCAAAAATAATTTGATTTTGCTTTTGTAGTGGAGAATTTTAAAAGCTCGCCATTATAACTGAATAGTAGTGAAAGTAAGAGTAATACTGAAGTCACCCAGATGCTCTCGTGGGTCCAGCGAAGAGGAATCCTCCTGAGGAGAGCTTTGTGGGTGCCCTTTGTCCCTTCCTTTCAGCAGCTCTCTGCAGAGAAACAACTTGACTAACTGGGGTCCGGTTGTTTGGATTCTGGTTAATTGGGGTTTTACTGTTGCTTTGTGCTTAGCATAGGATTTTTAAGAAACTCATTACAATCTGAGGCATGTGTCAGGCTGGAATTGGGAATCCTTTGATGAGAGGGTGTCCTGAGAATGTGCTCACTCTGGCTGTGTCCCCAGTTTGTCCTGTGACTTTGGGCAGGTCATTTGTGTTTTGGGCCTCAGTTTTCTGCTTCGAGGTTTCCCAAGGCTGTCTCCAGCACCCATATGACTTTGTGACCTTGTATTCCAGACTAGACCCTGTCTAGCTCTGTGATCACAAAGGTTCTTAAGCAAACTCGAAGGTATCCTTCCTCCCCCTTTGAGGTCACCAGCATGATCTGACTCCTCGCATGTGCCCTGAGTCATTCCCTGGAGCCTTCTTATTAAGGGATAAGGAAGGTGAGGAAGGTATTGGGGCCTTAATTTCCTGAAGCTCTTGTCCAAGGTCCAGGCCGAGAGTTTGTGAATCCTTCCTGACCATCAAGTCAGATTATATAGAAAGGCAGGACAGTCATGGTCCTGAAATTTGGATTCCATGCAGGCTAAGATAGCTATGAGCAAGTGTCCAGAGTAAGATTCTTTATCTCCTAAAATTCACCCTTATTTCAGGTAAGATGAGGGAGGTTTAAAAAAAAGGGAAGGAGTAAATAGCGGCCTATAGCAGGTTGCTAGGTGGCCAGTTGAAAAAGAAGATAAGGTCTGTTAAAAATTAGAAGGGAGAAAGGGAACAGTACAGGTGTGGGACCTGCAGTCTCAAGGCCACATGTGACCCTCCAAGTCCTCAAGTGCAGCCCTTTGACTGAGTCCAAGTTTTACAGAACAAATCCTTTTATGAAGGGAATTTGTTCTGTGAAGTTTGGATTCCGTCAAAAGGGCACACTTGAGGACCTGGAGGGCCACATGTGGTCTTGAGGCCACAGGTTCCCTACCCCTGGTCTAGAAAGAACAGTAGTTGTATTGCTATCAAAAAAGACAATTACTCATTACTCCTGGTAATTACCATGGTCATGGACTCTGCCTTCCCCATAAAGTAGACCACTAAGCTTATTCCTAGCCCAGTCCTCATAGCTTTATCTGACCTTTATCAAGAAGGGCCCAGCTTTCCCCATTAAGTGCCACTCACAGGGCACCTGCCTGCAACTACAGCATTTGAGGTCCTTTGCAGGAGACAAGAGGCAGCATGCATCCGGCAAGTCAAACCCTCCACTCCCACCCTGAACCTCATGTTTTCTCAGACCCTGATAGAAACAGCCCAGGACTCTGAGCCCAAGAGCTGTGGGAAGAGCAGCACCCAACCTGGGGCCCTTAGCACCCTCCTGGGAAATTGCCTCCTGGGAAATTGTCTCCTTGGAAATTCCTGCAGGGTCTACAGCCACAGCTAGTGAAAACCCAGGAAAAAAAAGTTCTGGCCACCAATGTCCTTGGTCCTGTTAGATGGTAGTACAAGAACAGAAATGGATATGATTTTGCTAGTGGGAATGACATTAAAGAAGAGACACGACCATCTGCTTTGTCCCCACACCTTAATGACCACGGCACTTTTCCCTCTGATTTGAAGCTAAAACCTTCCCTATGCGATGTCTCCATCAGAATGTAAACTCTTTGCGAGCAGGGGCTGTCTGACTTTCTTGTTTGTATCCCAGGTGCTTAGCACAAGGCTTTGCACATAGTGATGCTTAATAATGAACTTCATATATTCATTCATTTAATCCCCAATTGATCCTTCATAGCCCTGCCAGGTTGTTGTGGGGATTGGCTAATGGCATTAGAGATGCACTGCACGTGTTTAGTGAGTTAGGCTGTGACTTGAGCAAGTTAAGTGGATGGCCTTGGTAGAATACCACCCAGATTCTGGCAGAACCCAGTGCCCCTTTTGAATCCCAGGATTCCACTTGTGTTACTGCATGGCTGCAAGTCTTTGAATACTATGGTCTCTGAAGGATTAAAGTGCAGAATCATCCATGGGGCAGTTGAGAGGCACATGGTGGTTGATAGGTGACCATTGAGACATTCCTAATGTGGATGGGTAGAGAGGACTATTATCAGAGGCAATCATGAGCACAAACGTTGCTGGATTGGCCAAGAGTGGAGAGTCAAGGATGATAACAATTGGATAGCCCATGTGAGGCACTGGGGTGCTTGTGATAGCAAGAGAGAGGAGTGGTGACTAAAGCTGCACAAGATGAGCAGCATAGATAGGTTGTTGTGATACGCGTCTTTTATGGATTGCCCTCCCTAATCCATTGGAGGCTTTGTGGATACTTCTAAGTAACAAATAATACAGAATTCTCTGGAAACTCTTGTTAAGGCTTCTTTTGCATCTGTATTCATTTTAGTATCATCTGTACTGGCCCAAGGCATCTTTCACTTCGTTCGGCTAGCCCAGTGTCAGAACTGGGATGTGGAGAAGATAACCTACTCTTCAGTGTCAGTTTCCCATCTCCTGCTGCCCTTGTCCTTGAGGGTAGAGGAATAATGCTCTCCACTTCATGATGAACATTCTCACACTTGGTCATACCTTTCACATCCCATTGAATCTGACCTTCTCTTGATCACCATCCAAACCACATTTCTCAGACCCATCCCCCTCAACCCACCCACCCTGAAGTTTCATCCTTACTCCACCTAGCCCTTTCGCTGTGCCATCTGGAATGCCTGTTCCACAGACGGCAAACTTCCCTTCATCTCACATGCATTCCCCTCTCACTCCTTCCATCTACTAGCTCTTACTGAAGCCCAGCATTCCTGATGTTGCAGCCCCTCTCTACTACTGGCTGCACCTTCACTCATTCTCCTCGACTCACTGGTTAGGACCGGGACAGTGGGAATACTCCTTGCTTCCTGTTGTCACTTCCAAGTTCTCCCCCTTCCTCTGTCGCTCAATAATCTCTCCTTCTTTGAGGTTCATGCTTTTCATATCTATGTAACCAGAATCCTTTTAGTTGTTTTCTGCAGGGCCCCAAGGTTATTCCCTTCTTTTTTCCATGAGTTTGATACCCAGCTTACCTCTCCAATTCCTGCCCTCCTACTAGGAAACTTCAATATAGATATTAATTCTCCCTCAAATACCTTAACTGCTCATTTCCTCAACCTCCTATTGTCCCATGAGCTACTCCTCTACTCCACTCCAGCCATGCACATAGATGGTCATCACCTACACAGCTCCTTGTTCAAGAATTCTGAAATCCCCCATCTGACCATAATCTGTTGACTTTCACCTCTCCCTCTGTTTTTCCTTTTAAAACCCTACTCTTCATCTGCACCTTGACCTCTCACTTCTCCCAGGCCATCACCCCTGCGCTGGCCACTCTCTTCTTCTGCCCATCTTAACTCCTTGGTAAAGCTATTGAATTCTACACTGTTCTCTCTTGGATCCCTTATGCCCTTCCTCAATATCGTTAATTATGCCCAGTTAAGCCTCAGCCTTGGATCGTTCCCACAATTCATTACCTTGACTCTTATATGTGCATATACTGTCAAATAAAGGTGGAGAAAACCACACAACAGATGTATGCCACACAACCTTGACTGGGCCCTCACTGCTGATTGGTAATCCTACTGTACCTCCGTTATCCACTCACTGTCCCACTCTCCACAGCGGGTCTTCCAAAGCTTCTCAAACCTTCTCTTTTCTCCCCTCTTCCTTCTCTCATCTCAGGTGCTTTCTGCCCCTTTCTCATCTTTTCACTCCTGTCTCACAGGATGAAGTGGCCTCACCCTTGACCAAAGCTAACCTGTCCCCTGCTCAGGTAATCCTGGTCTCTCCCATCCCTTCCAGCAGACTGGCCCCTTTGTCATCCTCTATCTCCCTTATTTTCAACGTCTCCCTATCCGCTGGTCCATTCTCTCTTGTCTACAAACATGCCTTTGTCTCCATCCTGAAAAAACATTCACCTGATCTTTCCATTCCTGCTAACTATCAGACTATTTTCTTCTGCCCTTTGTAGCTAAACTCCTTGAAAAGGCAGTCTACAATAGATTCCTTTGCTTTCTCTCCTCTCACTCCCTTCTCACTCCCTTATATAATCCAGTTTCTGACCTTATCTCCCTTGTCCAGAATTACTGTTGTTCTCTTAGTTGCCACATCCAATGGCCTTTTCTTAATCCTCACTCTCCTTGCCCTTTCTGTAGTCTTCTCCTTTTTGATCCTGTCTTCACCCTGGGTTTATAGGCCACTCCCCCCCAGTCCTGGTTCTCCTGCCTCTCACCTTTCCTTCATTGTCTTCTTTGCTGAATCCTTCTCCAGATCATGGCGTCTAACAGGAGTATCCCTCAGGTTCTGCCCTGGATCATCTCCTCTTCTCCCTCTCTACCATGTCGCTTGGTGATCTCATCAGCTCCAGTGGCTTTACTTACCATCTGTGTGGTTGATTTTTTTAAACAGCAGACAACATGAAAATTAGTAATAGCTACTCTTTCAGTTATATTTTAAAGTCCGCTAGATTATTTTTTTTTTATGATGACTACTGCGTTAATGAGTTCTTTTGGACTTGGAGTTTTGCTGTTTTCATTCCCTAGTAGAAATGTCCACCATGTTAGAAAATGAGCCATTGATTTTCCCCCAGAAGTCAGCTTTCTTGGGCACTTTTTGAACAGTACTTCCTTTGGAGAATAAATTCTGTACAGTTTCTCATTGATAAAGGTGAAAAGATAGAGTGGCTACAATGGGGAATAGGTTCCAGCTCAATGGATGCCTTTCACAATGAAGACACCCTTCTATAAGTCAGTAAAGAAAAAGAATTCCTCTCCTTTCCAAAGAGAGGCCATCCTTGTCTTCTCTTGTTGCATTACTTAGTCAGGAAAATTTTCTTTGAATGTGTGGTCGTTTCTGTAGATACAGATTGAGTTACTTTTTATGTTAATAAAAGGGTTTCCCAGTGCTTCAGATATAGGAGTTGCTGCGTATTATGAGCGTAGAGGCCCATTTATCTATAGAATTAGACCTTTTCCACCCTGGGATTTGAAGTTATAAAAATGGAACCATATTCACAGAGTTGGAAGGTTTAGAGGTGAAAGTAAGTGTTTAAACATATTGTTTGGATTTGTTTCCTCCACAGGCAGTGCTCAGAATGTGACCAGGCAGGGAGCAGTGACATGGAAGCTGACATTGCCATGGAAACCTTACCTGATGGGACCAAGCGATCACGGAGGCAGATTAAAGAACCTGTAAAATTTGTTCCACAAGACGTGCCACCTGAACCTAAGAAGATGCCAGTCAGAAACACGGTAACTGTTGTGGTACATAAAGCCGGGTGATACGTAAGAAACAAACTGGCCTTGGTTTCACTGATGGCTGGGCCTTGCCCAGTTCTGGGAGCTTCTTGCTCTAGTATTGGTGTTCTCCTGTCTGCGCTAAGTTGGCAGCTGGTGTAGGTCAAGGGGCCTTGCTGGAGGGTCAGGGGGGAAAGGTGCCAGCTGACTTCCTGCTTGTGTTTCTTGAAACAACTTGGATTCATGTCTTTCTCCTTCCCCAGAACTTCATCCTCCAGCCTGAATAGCAGTTGTGAATTCTGCTTGTCCTCATCCATGCCCCCGGTTTGGATAGACAAAGTCCATTTATGCCAACTGGCATAGTTAGGTCTATAGAGAGCCTTAACATGATCTGTGCCACCTTCAGATATTGGAGAAGAGAGACCTTGATGTTCCCCTGATCCATAAAGAAATAGGAAGTGAGAACCTGGCGGGCGAAGGCAGAGGCTGAAGATCGCTGTTTACGAGTGTTTTTATTTTTTATACTTCATTTACATACACAGAAGGGCGTTTCCATATACCCAGCCAAGCACCAAAACAAGATCCGATAGGAAATTGTGAACCTCCATTTCATGCCACTTACCTTATTGAAGAGATCATTTCCACATTACTTTCAGAAGTATACTCTGCTGCTTTCTTCTGTTCTCTTCTGTGCATTTGAAACACATTTCAGTACTCTGATTTTTGGCTGTCAGGGTTACTAACTGCCCTACTGCCTGTGTAACCTGGCCTCCCCCCATTAATAACTGAAAGAAAGAAGGAGGAAGGGCTCTTGTCACAAATGATCCTCCCCAGTGACCGTGTCCAGAAATCTGTCTGTCATATTCCTGCATATTCCTGTCCCAATTTGTCCCATGGTTCCTCCAACGGATGGATACTCTCTTTGTTTCTGATTTTTTGCTAAAACAAAAATGGCTTCTATGAATGTTTGGAGATATGGGCTTAATGGGCTTATTTCCCCCAAACTACTTACTGAAATCTTAACAGAATAAAAATCAGATTGAGAGTAAGACCGGGGCTACACATCCAGTGATTTTCCTCTCCCCCTTTTCTAATTTGTTGCTTCTGTCTCTTTAAAATATTCTGCTTAGTGCATCATTGATTGTTTTGAATAAGCAACTCATACTTTTACAATCCTTTTGACTAGCTCACATTTCCCCCCCAATAATGAAAAAAGATGATCCTTTCATATCAGTTGTCTTCTTGCGCTCTAGCCAGTGGCAGAGCTGTTGGATGCTGGAGGCCTGGCTTTCCCCACTGCTTCCTTGGCCCCTTATTGCCAGTGTGCCGCCCCCAGGCCTTGCACATCCTTCTAAATGCTGTGTAGCCCATTCCTTCCTTATTTTTGATGTGTAGTGTGTGTAGCTTCACATGCTTCCTCTCTACTGCCTGTCATTCCATTTTCTTCTCTTTAAACTGAGGTGGGAGTACCTGTGTCCTTCCTGGGCCTAGGCCTGGGGTCCAGGCTCTAGGAGCCAGCATAGCTTGGAGACTGGATGGGGAGGTTTGAGGAGAATCGGGGTTTTCTTTGCATGACAGTGGTGGATGGAGGGTGGATGTCAGCATTGTGCATGGAGACTCATGGGGAGGCTGCAGTCCTCATCGAAGGAAGGGGGTCAGGGTTTGAATTGGCCTAGACTGTCCTTAGCAGTGTCTGGATGAGTGAAGACAAGATTGAGCCGTGGCCTGGAAGCGTAAAGTAAAGATGAAGGAGGAGGAGAGAGGTGGGTGAGAGCCTCGATGGGGCCTTGGAGGAGTCGGCCTTGATGGCCAGCATAGGTCCACTCATCTTGGAGATGCTGTGATCTGGTCGTTACGTGTGGTGGGGAAACATCCTTTAGTTTTCAGTGTGAAGGCTTTTGTTGGATCTGAAGATGGCAAACACACGATTCATCACTAGGAGATTTTTCAGATGTCTGACTTCCCACCCTTTGGTGCAGCTTACATTTATGGTAGAGGACTAGGAGTTTGGGGCCTAGGCCATGTGTGACTTAGGGAGTGCGCTTATTTTATTGGGAAGCTTTAGGAACTGACCCCACTAAAAGGGGCAAACCTGGGGATGTATGCTGCTTCTCTGCAGAGGAAGAGAACTGCTCGTGGCCTCAGCCCATTTTAATGTGTATGTTGTCTTGGGACGATTTGCTCCCAATGCAGTAGAATGTGAGCACCTTGAAGGAAGAGGTGGTTTGACTAGTGTCTGGTATGAGGCCCAAGAATGCTTTGTGCCTTCATAAGGCATCCCATCACCTTGTGGGGATGGGGACTTGGCTCTGTGCTTAAATTATTTTTGTCGTTTCTGTAGACTAGGAAGTGAACATTTTCTTTGGAGTCAGCTCTGATGGATTAGATTTTCAGTCAGTCATTTGTACCTTAGAATGTTACCAATCAGGACTGATTGATAACTGATTGATTGATTTGTTAATTGTCTAGTCTTAAGAGATTGATGGAGAAAATGTGAATGATGCAGATTCCACTTAAAAATGTGTCCTAGGTACATTCCACCCCCTCCCCTACCCCCAGAAAGCTGATTGTTAAACATTTACCAGCATAGTTGTGTTTGGGCCCCATAGTACTTTGTGGAGCTTCTTTATCCATTCGGAGAACTGGATCTTCCTGCCTCTTGTGGGGCTCAGAGTGAAAACCCAGCAGTCCTTGTTGCTTCTGCTGGCTATTGCAGTAGAGGACATTATAGCAGAGAAACATTATAGTCTTCTTTCCTGAAAATGAGAAATGGGGAAAAAAAAGATGTAATGAAAAAGGAGGGACTCCTTGGTAAAGGGACTTGGGCTGCCCTGCAGTGCCTTAATATTTTCTTTGAGAAAGGATAAGTCTGGGAGATTCTGTAATACAGAGTGCAGCAGATTGGGAGGATCAATGCATGGGCTCAGGGAAGGGGAAGGACTCCTCAGTTTGAAGCGTACCTATTGGCTTGAGGTTGTTGGAGATCTTTTTTTCCCAGGCATGGTCACCTCCCACAGGTTCTTTGTTTGTAAGTGTTCTCCTCCTGATTGCTTTGAGGAGTGGCACAGTCCTTAGAGGTGGCTGTATTGAAACAGGTTCCTGCTTCGTTGTGAGGACATGCAGACTTCCCAGTCCCTCTGAACCTGTGTCCAGGGGGCCTGTGCTCTCATTTGCCCTTCCAGTGTTCCAAAATATGCTGTGATCCCTCCATTCTCATCCTTCTTTTCAGACTCAGAGGCCTCCCAACCATGTATACTGAGTTATTCATGCAGGCCTCTCGCCACTGCCACTGACATGTCCATCCTCATCTTACACAGACTCTACCCCTTTGGACATGTGGTATTTAGAGGGCTTAGGGTTGGTCACATTAGCTTTCTTTGTTTGTCAGAAAATAGCTTGTGTACTGAGTTCACCAATCTCAGTTTGTTAGTATTAATGACATTTGTTTGTGCCCATCTGCCAACTGAACACAGTGATGATACTCGGTCTGACACACACAGCTCATCAAAGGGAATGCTGACTCTGATGTTGGGGGATTCTCGGGGCAGGATTTGACCAACTGTTAGCTCCCCAAAATGCATTTACTTTTTGCTTAATTAATAAAATGATGCAATGTATTTTGAATCATCTTGACCTGTCTGTCCCAGGGGCTCTGAAGTGGTTCTTGAACAAGGAGATGCTTTCCCATCTTGCTTCTACCTCTTGTCTTCCCAGCTTCTCTCTTAGTCCTGGGCCCTCCCTCTCTCCATGGGCTTCAGTTTCTGCATCTGTATCTTACTTGGATGTAGCTGATGGCATGTTGTCTCCTTTGTTGGAATGTGAGCTCCTGTTGAGAAAGACTGACACCCTTTGTAGCCCCAGGGCTGGCACGCAGGAGCACTCGATAAATGCTTATTGACTGACTAATTAAAAAAACAAGAGCAAGGTATTTGTCTTCCTGTGATCCGGGTTTGTTTTTGTTTTTCCTTTAAAGTGGAGTGTATCCATGTTACTAAGGAGGCCCACTTTGGAAGCACCATTTTTATTAAACCTAATGATAGTAATTTGATGAATAATTATCATAGGTTAATGTTGAAAGGATTTGCTGACAGTCTGACTTCTCTTTTGCTGTTTCACCTGCCTGATTTGGGGGTTCAGTCCTGCCTTGCTGGGTTTGTTGACTTCTTCAAGCTTTCCCTGTTCTTCTGGGACATAAAAAGTCAATCTCAAAGCCCCTTTTGCGAGCAGTCTCTGTTTTAAAAAAATAAAGTGCCTCTAAAGCATTAAAGACCTATACCTTACCTGAATGCACACTCATACCCCTCCAGAGCATCTCTGTCAAAGGGTATTGGGAATACATATGTAAACTTCTCAAGTTAGCATTCATCCCTGAACGTCTCGGACTGTATTACTGTTTTGATGTAGGGGTGCATTTGTGCAGGTGTTTGACTATTTACTGATGTGAATCCTCAATAGGTAGCTTTTGGTGACTGAAATGAGTTTTGTTTCCTTTTATTTTAGCATTATTCTTGACACTGTTAGCATAAATTAAATTAGATGACATAAACCCTATAGCCAGTTGGCAGACCTGGAATGGTTTTTACTTTGGGTGCTAACCATCCCATCTGCTGTCTTGGAGTAGCCACCAGAAAGAAACAGATGGCATTTTATTCACACTCTATTTAAATGTGTTCCATTTTTCTTCTTAAATGTTTTGAGAGCCTCAGTTTGTGCATTGCCTTCAGTACTTCCATAATTAACAAACAAATACCAGTGGTGTTTTCTGTAGGAGCCAGTCTACAGTGACAAAAGCGCTGGGTAGCTCTGCCAAAGAGCAGCTGGCCTGTCTCTGAACCCAGCACCTTTTTCTACCCACATGAAACTGGAGCTCGTGGAGCTCGCCTCTGGTCTGTGGGGTCTGCCTTAATTCTCCTTGTTAACATCAAGGAAGGAAAAGCTTCTCCCTCCTGAAGCATTTCCCTTTCTTAAATATCGGTTTGATGGAGCTGACATTGCTGATGTTACAGCCAGCCCTGGAAGAGTTTTCATTTGCTTGTGAATGATTGATTGGCCAGGAGAAAACAGTGCCCAGTGGACAGGGTCATAGGCCACCCCTTGGCTACTCATGTCTGCTCCAGGAGCAGATTGTTCTCTAACCTGGGGAAAATCAAGTTATTACTCTTAAGTATGTAGTAAAATAATGCCTGTCTGCCTCCTGTGATTAACAAAAGAAATCACATAAATGTATAGCACATAGATTCTTGTGCCCACCTTCCGGCCCTGCAGTGCCAGCTCTGAGATTCAGTAATCCCATGTAATGGAAAGATAACAGCCCTTGAAATCATCCATGCCATGTGTTGGCTGTGTCCTATTGCTGGTGCATGACTTGGGTGTAGGAACATTTTTTGTCCTAGAATTACAGTCAGCATTTCCTGTCTGAGGAGTGAATGCTGGGAAAGAACCTGAGTTTCAGAGTTTGAGGCTCTGGGTGTCCCTAGGTGTGCGAGGGCCAGTCAGTGCTCACTATGTGCTCACCATGGGCTCCACTCTGGGAATCCTGATGCAAGACATTTACCTTCCAAAGGGGAAAGACAGTGCTTCAGACTGGGCTGTCCAGGAGGGAGGCCTAGTGTGGGGCCTGCGGGCCTCCCCGTAGATGCTTCCTCTGCACCCTTCTTCTTCATAGATGTCTATGCGGAGTTTGTTGTGTGTGACCCTTCATGACCCCCATCTGGGGTTTTCTTAGTAGAGACACTGGAGCCGTTGGCCATTTCCTTCTCCAGCTCATTTTATTGATGAGGAAACTGAGGCAAACAGGGTTAAGTGACTTGCCCAGGGCCACCCAGTTAGGAAGTGTCTGGGCAAGATTTCGTCTCAGAGAGAAGAGTCCTGGCACTGTATCCATTGCATCTCCTGGCTCTCTGTTCCACTTGTCCTGTGGAGAATAGCCCTTTTATACTTGAAATTTGGAGGCTCTCAGGGAAACGGTTTTACTTTCTTCCTGTTTATATCATTAGACCACTCTCTTAATTATCCTTAGCTTTCTGCCTTCAGGGAGAACATGTACAAGAACCATCTAACGCATCCCTACGTAGATTCTTGGAAACAGTAACTATAGCAACCTAGAAAGTATTGGCTGGCTTGGAGACCTAAAGGGTCCTCACAGTTTTAACATGTTTGATGGATTTGGCATTATAGGGTATGACGTTGAGATCAAACGCTAGGTCAGCATGGGGAAGATCTTGTTAGTTAATGAGGCAGTGGGTTATTGGTGCCACAATATTAGTGAAACAGGCAGCATCTTGTGCCTTCCTTTGAGCTCCATTGGGCAGAATATGACCTTGCTCAAATCTAAGGAAGCCAAGAGGCAGAGATGAGGAAGAAGAGCATTCCAGGCATGGAGAACACCTGGAGAAAATGCCCTGAGTTGGGAGATGGAGTGTTCTGTGGGAGGAAAGCCAAGGACACTAGTGTCACAGGATCCCAGAGCATATGAGGGGATGTACTATATACAAAGACTGGAAGGATGGGAGTGGGGCAGGCAATGATTTTGTGTTTGATCCTGGAGGCAATTGAAGTTTATTGAGCATATATGGAGTGGGAGGAGGGACATGGTCAGACTTGTGTTTTGATGGTGGAGTGGAGGGTTGCCTGGAGTAGGGTTCATCCAACAGGCTGTTGTAATAGTACAGGTGTGAGGTAATGAGAGCTTGCCCCAATGTGTGTTGGCTTCAGATGAGAAAAAGGGGTAGATTCTAGAGATGATATGAATTTAGTGTCTGTAAACCTTGCAGTAGATTGGATATGGGGCAAGGAGGAGTCAGGTTCACCCCTGAGTTTGAAGCCTGAGGGTGTCGAGGATGGAAGTTTCCTTGATAGTAAGAGGGAGGTGTAGAAGTAGGGAGAGTTTGGGGGGCGAGGGAGTGGAGAATGAGCTCAGTTCTGGACATGTTGAGCTTAAGATGTCTGTGGCACATTCAGTTCAGGATGTCCAGTGGGAAGTGGAAGTTATCAGACAGGCTGGGGCTGACCGAGTAGACTGGTGAATCATGAGCACAGGAAAATACTTGGATCCAGGGGAGCTGATGAAATCATCCAGAACACCATGAGATGTGCCTGGTTAGTAGGCCTGGCCTGAATGAAAGGGAAGGGAATGAGCATTTACACAGCTGTTAAGGGCTTTTTATAGATACAACTCTGGGAGGTAGGTGCTATTTTATCCCCATTTTACAGTAGAGGTGTGCACTTTGGTGCTACCTGGCTGCCTCAGAAGAAGAAGAACCAGGAGAGAACTGTGTCCTGAAACCCAGAGAGAAGAGAGAGCATTAAGAGTGTCAGCAGCTTCCAAGAAGGCCGGGAGAATGAGGAGGGAGAATGACCATTCATGGATTTGATCACTAAGAGCCCTTTCTTAACTCTGGGGAGGGCAGGTTGAGCTGAGGAAGGAGGCTGGAAGCCAGGTGGAAAGCAGAGAAAAGGATAGGGAGATGGACCTTTCCCTTTCCAGGGTTTAGTCACAGAAGGCAGACGGACTGTGGTTAGAGATGGATCAGCTGAAGGTGGGGTAGCCTGGTAACATCTGTAGGCAGGAAGGGAGGGAGATCAATGAAAGGGGGGTAGCAGAGGGACAGTCTACCCGAGAAGGTGGGACAAGCTGAGGAGGAAGGGAGGAGAGGGAGCTCTCACTTGGGATGGGGGTCAGAGCCAGGGGAGGCTGGGGGAGAAATGACAAGGAATGGAAGAGAGAGTTACCCAGGGGGATGGGAGGAGATTGCCTGGAAGTGGTAAAGGCCTGTGCTGGTGGGCACCGCTGCTCTGGGTTCGGGGTTCACCAGTGAGCAGAGGAGACTTCTAGCTTGTCAATTACTTTAGTGACACAGTCAAGGGGCTCAGGTTCATGTGGCAGAAGTCCCCTCAGTCAAGGCTTTCCATGAGTTTCGTCATTTACATTTCATTTGATTTCACCAAGTTAAGAGACCTTTGCTATCCTTGTGAAGGACATGGTGGAACTTCTGCACTTCATGTTCTGCGAAGTACATGGGTTAGTGGTGATGTCTGGACTGAGCTGGGCCTGCATTTATTTTCCTGTTTATTTATTTATTTTTAGTTTTCAACATTCATCTCCACAAGATTTTGAGTTTCAAATTTTCTCCCCATCTCTCCCCTCCCCCACCCCAAACACCATGCGTTGTGGTTGCCCCTTCCCCCAATCTGCCCTCCCTTCTATCACACCCCTCCCCTCCCTTATCCCCATCTTCTCTCTTTTCTTGTAGGGCAAGGTAGATTTCTGTACCCCATTACCTGCGTTTCTTATTTCCCAGTTGTGTGGAAAAACAGTTCATTCCTTAAACTATGAGTTCCAACTTTTCTCCCTTCCTCCCTCCCCACCCATCCCCACTGAGAAGGCAGGCAGTTCAATATAGGCTGTATGTGTGTAGTTATGCAAAAGACTTCTATAGTAGTCATGTTGTGTAAGACTGATTATATTTCCCTCCATCCTGTCCTGCCCCCCCCCTTATTCTACTCTCTCTTTAGACCTTGTCCCTCCCCAAAAGTGTTTCCTTCTAATTACCCTCTTCCTCCCATTTGCCCTCCCTTCTATCATCCCCCACCCCACTTATCCCTTTCTCACTTACTTTCCTGTAGTGTAAGATAGATTTTCATACCAGATTGAGTGTGCATGTTATTCCCTCCTTAAGGCAAATGTGATGGGAATAAGCTTCACTTTTTCCCTCTCACCTCCCCCTTTTCCCCTCCATTGAAAGAGATTTTTTTTGCCTTTTTTTATGAGAGATAATTTTGCCCCATTCCATTTCTTCCTGTCTACTCCCAATATATTCCTCTTTCACCCCTTAATTTTATTTTTTTAGATATCATCCTTTACTATTCAGCTCACTGTTTCTCGTGTGTGTGTGTACGATCCCTCCAACTACCCAAATACTGAGAAACGTTTCAAGAGTTAAAATATTATTTTTCCCTGTAGGAATGTAAACAGTTCAACTTTAGTAAGTCCCTTGGGATTTCTGTTTCCTGTTCACCCTTTCATGCTTCTCTTGATTCTTGTGTTTGAAAGTCAGATTTTCTATTCAGTTCTGGTCTTTTCATCAAGAATACTTGAAAGTCCTCTATTTCATTGAATGACCATTTTTTTCCCCTGATGTATTATATTCAGTTTTGCTGGGTAGGTGATTCTTGGTTTTAATCCTAGTTCCTTTAACTTTTTGAATATCATATTCCACGCCCTTCAATCCCTTAATGTAGAAGCTGTCAGATCCTGTTTTATCCTGATTGTATTTCCACAGTCCTCAAATTGTTTCTTTCTGGCTGCTTGCAATATTTTCTCCTTCACCTGGAAACTCTGGAATTTGACTACAATATTCCTAGGCATTTCTCTTTTGAGATCTCTTTCAGAAGTGATCGGTGGATTCTTTCAATATTTATTTTGCCTTCTGGTTCCAGAGTTATCAGGGCAGTTTTCCTTGATAATTTCATGAAAGATGATGTCTAGGCTCTTTTTTTGATCATGGCTTTCAGATAGTCCCATAATTTTTAAATTGTCTCTCCTGGATCTGTTTTGGTTTTGTTTTGTAATTTCTTGGTTTCTGATAAAGTCATTAGCTTCCATCTGCTGTATTCTAATTTTTAAAGAACTATTTTCTTCAGTGAGCTTTTGAAACTCCTTTTCCATTTGGCTAATTCTGCTTTTTAAAGCATTCTTCTCATTGGCTTTTTGGGCCTCTTTTGCCATTTGAGTTAGTTTGTTTTTAAAGGTATTAATTTCTTCAGCATTTTTTGGGTCTCTTTTAGCAAGTAGTTGACTCATTTTTCATGATTTTCTTGCATCACTCTCGTTTCTCTTCCCAATTTTTCCTCCACCTCTCTTACTTGATTTTCAAAATCCTTTTTGAGCTCTTCCATGGCCTGAGACCACTGCATATTTTTTTGGAGGTTTTGAATGCAGAAGCCTTGACTTTTAGATCTTCCTCTGATGGTATGCTTTGTTCTTCCTCATCTGAAAGGACAGAAGAAGTTACCTGCTCACCAAGAAAGTAGCCTTCTATTGTCTTATTCTTTTTCCCTTTTTGGGGCATTTTCCCAGCCAGTTACTTGACTTTTGAGTTCTTTGTAAAGATGAGGGTATACTCTGGGGATTTGTAAGTACTCAGTTCCTCCAAGGTGACACAGTCAAGGGAGAGGAATTTGCTTCTCTCCTTACCTGCACTCTGTTCTGGGAACAACTACAAGCACTCTTTCCTGTGAGTAGAATTCCTGCTCCAAAGCCTAGCCAGCACTCTTCCTCTCCCCAGGGCCACCACTCTGGGCTGAGATCCAGATCAGTGGCTCAATTCCCCCAGGGTCTTTAGGCCAGGGCTTCAAAAATGGAAGCTGCTGCAGCCTAGGGCCGGAGCTAGACCCATGCGTTGAGGAATCTGAGACCTGCAGCTGCTGCTGGTGGCACCTTGAAGCCTGCTCTGGTCCTGTCCTTGCCACTGCATGATCAAAGCTGGGCTGCACTCCACTCTGCTCCCTGAGTGACAGACCTTTCCTGTCGGCCTTCCAGGCTGCCTTGGGCTGGAAATCTCTTTCACTCTCTCATTTTGTGGCCTCTGCTGCTCTAGAATTTGTTTAGAGTCATTTTTTAATAGGTATTTTATGGGCTGTGAGAGGAGAGCTTGTAGAGATGTGTCCTTCTACTCTGCCATTTTGGCTCTGCACCCCCCTTACCCCCCATCTGCATTTTAATGTGAAATGCTCGGCCTTTTGGAGTTCAGATGGACTTAGGAAATTTCAAACATTTTAGTGGAACTAGGGCTGCAGATGGTCCTAACCACAGCAGAATATCTCTTTTCTTGAAAGCAAATTAGTTTTGTCAATCTACCTTACTTTTTTTGTTTGTTTGCTTGTTTCTTTATTTTTGGGGGGAGGCAATTGGGGTTAAGTGACTTGCCCAGGGTCACACAGCTAGTAAGGGTCTGAGGCAGCATTTGAACTCAGGCTCCCCTGACTCCAGGGCCAGTGCTGTGTCCTAGCTGCCCCATACTCCACCACACTAGAAATCCAGACCTGGATGATGGACTCCCCTCCCCCTGTCCTGTCTTTCAATTCCCTCATTTTGCAGAAGAGGAAGCTGAGACACTGAGAGATGTGATGCTTCCCAACCAGAGTCACAGCTGTTAGGTGGTGCTGGCTGTGATGGCGTTTTCCAGGTCCTGCTTCTGGTGCCTGGTGCAGAGCAGGCTCCTCATGGCCGCTTGGGCAGAAATGGATGTCAGCTCATGTGCCATGACTGAGGGTTAGGGGTTGCAGCGAGTGGAGCATGTGCTCTGTTCTGTTATTTCCCCCGGCCCCACATTAGTCAGGCATCCTGCTGTGTGCTTTTGGGTATTTAGGAGATGGTTATGAAATACTGATGTGTTTATTTTTTTATTTACTTGTAGAGAACCAGAGGCCGCAAGAGAAGCTTTGTTCCTGAAGAAGAAAAACCTGAGGTTGGGGGAAATAATATTACTTTTTCTCACAGAATTAAACATATATTGGCACACACCTTCGTGGCCTCCAGTTAAACCTGTCCTCTCGCTTTCTCCTTTTTCTCTCATTGTGGTAGGAAAGAGTTCCTCGGGAGAGGAGACAGCGACAGTCTGTGCTCCAGAAGAAGCCCAAGTCTGAGGACCTCCGGACTGAGTGTGTCACCTGCAAGGGGACTGGAGACAATGAGAACCTCGTGAGGTAGGCCTGGCCTTCTTCAGTGCTGGCGGGGAGTCGGGTGACAAAACAGAGCCCTCTGAGGAAGAGGGAACATCCGCAGACCAGCTGCTTTGGCACGGCCTTGCCGCTAGGCATCCTGTGGGTGGAGACATCTGTCCAGTGCATGGGCTGACCCCCAGAGAGCTCTCTCTCTGGAGCATAGTCTGCCCTGTTGAGGAGCCACAGGGTTGTGTACTACCAGCGCTCTTGTACTTTGAGTCTCCAAGGAGATGATGAGGGGGCGTTGGGGCAGCAAGGCAGGCTGGCTTCCCCAAGCCCAGCCCTGTCTCACTGAACATCACAAGACATGTGTTAATGCTTCTTCCTTCTGAAACAAAGAAAGCTGAAAAGGTGGCCTGGGAGGAGTCGGGCTTTTGTCCTCAGTTCCTTTTCCCCTTCCCCTTTCTGTCAGGGATCTGTCAGTTGAGTTGCTGGTGCCCACCCCTGTGCTGCTTTTGGCCAAGCCCAGGGGCCCTTTGGCATCATGGTGAGGTCGCTGGCCAGACTTGGGGTCAGGAAACTTGGGATTCTCATCATCCTTAAACCTCACTGTCTGGGTGAGACAGTTGACAGGAGAAAGTTGCTTAAACACTCAGCCTCAGTTTCATCAGCTGTAAAGTGGGAATGATAGCGACAATCTCAAACAGCATTTGTGAGGCCAAATGGACTAGTTTATGTAAAGTGCTTTCCCAACACTGAAGCCTAAATCAGTGTTCACTCATAGCCATTTTGAGAAGCAGACACCCTCTCTTCTGCCCCTAAATGAACAAAGTCATGTGAGACCAGGGAATCATCCATTCCTAGCCAGGAAGGCATTTTAGAGACTCTTCTGTCCCATTGATTCAGTCACGTCAATCTCTCCCTCCTAAGTTGTGTGAGTCTGGGTAATTCCACTAAAGCTCCTTAACTCTCAGCCTTCTGTTCTCCAAAATGGGATTCATCTTGCTGCCCAGCCACCTTACAGTAAGTTGTTGTCAGGCAAGGTACTGACACCAGTAACACGAACCCAAGTCCTTGTGCTGTCTGCCTCCGGCAGCTAGCAGGATGCATGACTCAGTCCTTGCCTCATGGACCTTCTAGTCTGGGAAGCTAGGTTCCATCTGTGCAGCTTCCTTGTTTGCAAGTGTGACTTTATGTTGTAAGTTGTTCTCGTCACTAAAAGGATATGATAATCATGGGTTTAGTAGCTGAATTTATCTAGAGCAGCGTCTAGTGGACACTCTAGGGCAGCCACTGGGACATCTTAGGTATGGATCAGATCTAGTCACTGAAAAGAGAGAAAGGAAGTGAGGCTGGTTACCAGGGCTGTGGCAGAGTGATGCCAGCCTACGGCACCCAGGCAGCCTGTTGGTTCCCAAGCAGACACTCTCTGTAGAACTAAGGAGAAAGTAGACTTGGGATCCCATCGGCTCCTCGGCAGTCCTTAGGCCTCTGTGAAGAGAAGTGCTGATGGGTAGCTTGGCCTCTGGATTCTAGTCCTGATTTGGGCCCAGAGCACCTCCCTGTACCCCTGTGGCCCAGATTCTCCTCTGAGCAGGGTTGTTCTGCATGGCTCCAGTGGAGGGCCTTGCCTCACTGGTTGTCAACAGTAGCAATGAGAAAGTTACAGGTTCACTTGAAGACTAGACACCTATGTGTAGGAGAGGCCTTTGTTGCTGGCCCCAGCTTGGCTGTTGTGATCATTTTTACAAGGATTCAGGAAACCTGAGCCTTTGGGTGGGAGGCTGCATGCTTTGTCAGAACTTGCTAGGAGTCCCCAAGGCAGTCCCAAGGAAATGACCACTTGCTGCACTTTTGGGCAGGTGTTTCTAAAGTACGGGTTACTATCTAGTGTCGGAGGCTGGTGGCCTTCCAGCCCTGGCAGGGCTCTTGCATCGTGAAAGTCGTCTGGATGGTCCTTCCATTGCTCTCCCATCATGTTCTCTCTCCCTGTTGAGTAACTGATGGGAGTCCTACCAACGCAACCTTCTGGGGGATTCTGGCAGGGACTTTGGTGACCTTTTTGTTTGTGGAGGGGGAGGGAAAGCTGACTGTGCTGCTGCTGGAGTCCCCTGCTTGTATTTTCTTAGGAATATGAAGGTGTTCGTTCTGTTCCTACACAAGGTGTTAAATAGAATTGTGTACAATTTTGATTTGAGTGTGGTTTAGTTTATAGAATAGTATTAGAGAGAGTGGCTTTATCCTTCTAGGGAAAGAGGAGAGAAGATAGAGAGGGAAGGGAGTGAGGGAGAGAAGGAGAAGGATGGGGAGAGAGAAGAGGAAAGAGGGAAGGGGAAAGAGGGAGGGAAGAAAAAAGAGAAAAGGGGGGAAGGAGGGAAGGAGAGAGCTGACGCCTCACGTCTTCCTGTTACACAATGGACTCCCTCCTCCTTTGGTTGGAGCTCCATGACATTTTTAACCTTTTAAACATTCCGACATTTCCATACAGTTTCCTTTGCCCCAAGAGTGTATTTCACTGCTTTGGGACACAGCTCCCAAAGATGGTCTTTGACAAATGAGAACTTTGGTGCAACCACCCACAGCTAGCTCACGTCTGCCATGCTGCCTTTTCACACCTGGTTCTTCTGTCAGCACCACACTTAGAAAGTGTGGACTGAAGTCTTTGCTATCTCCCTAGGGGAGTGTAAGCCCTGCCAGAGTCAGGGGCTCCTTGATCCATGGGGTCATCCTCAGCATCTAGTGTAATGCTGACTAAGCTCCAGTATCCATATTGATGCATCTTTCTGTGACTAAAAGCTGAAGTGCAGAAGCCCACAAGGGCTATGAGAGCATGCATGATCTGGAGAAAGGGCTGAGCAATCCTGGCCCACATATGACCTCAGAAGCCTGAGGGAGAGGGGTAAAGGGTCTCCGGAAAGGTCAGGAGTGAGGTGCCCACTCAGGCAGTTGGGCAGGTACTGGGTGCCCAGGACTGGGCAGGGCCCCCAGGATACATCTTAGATGTTCAGGGACAGCTGTGGGCCATCCCCTTGGCTCCCAGAGTTAGAGAGGCCTGGCAGCAGCCACCATTAATTGAACTGCTCCCGTCCTCCCCCCAGTTCATTTCTGCTTGCGGCCAACACCTGTGGGTCATGCCTTCGCAGGTCTCAGATGTTCTCCCCCTCCTCTGCCTCCCGGGGGGCAGCAGTAGCTGCAGCGGTTCTGCCTCCTCTCCTGGCTGCCCTCCTCTGGGACATCATCATCGCTCTGTCACATCTCATCCAACTTCCACCAGAGGGCCTCACTGGGGGTAGCCTTCCTCCAGGGCTCTGCTAGAATCTCCCCTTCTCCCTGTGCGATCGCCTTCCATTTATTCTGTATCCAGCTGGCTTATTTCTTTCCCTGTTAGATTCTGAGCTGCGGAAAGGCAGAGACTCTGCTCTGGGGCCTCTTTAGATCTCTTGCACTTAGTAGATGCCTCATCAATGCTCCCTGACTCAAGTCTCATGTAGGTTTTTCCCTATGTAATCTGTCCTTCCCGTGCTTGGCCAGGCCCACCTTGTGCTGTCTGAGTCCCCCCTTCCTCAGGCTCTGCCCATCCTTCAGTCTACCCTCTCTGGGCAGGGTCCCTGCCCCTCCCCGTCCTGCTGGTGACGTCCAAGCTGCTTCTTTATCCTGATCAAGTCTTTGTTTCTCAGAGTTCAGGTCTTCACCTTTCCTTGTCACATAGAATTATGTTTATCCCACTTTGTTTAACTTTCTGCCACCTCCTGTAAAAGGGGTTCCTCTTGCTTTTACCCAGAAGCAGTCCGTTCCTCTCTTAGGGTGAATCAGACTGAGAATACAGTTTCACCCCTTGTCCCATCTTTCTTTTGAAAGGTGGCATTATTGCAGGGCCAGGCCCAGAAGCTGCGGTGGCTCCCCTTTTCTTAGGCAGCAGCCCCCAGCACCTGTCTGGACCACACCTTCACCCCCTCCCCTCCGTGATCTCAGGACTGGTACCAGTTCCTTTCTTGAGCCTTTCTTTTCTCTGCCTCTATTTCTTCTTCCTGTGCATGGCATCTCCAGGACCCACAGGCCACATCCCTTCTTTTCCCCTTTACTCATCCACAAGCCTCCTACGCTCTGGTAACCTAAGTTCTCACATGCTTTCTACCAAGCAGTCGAATCTGTACCTTTAGGGAACTTACATTTTATCAAGGAAAAAATGTCACCTACACATATAATGCGCTGTGAAATGGGTGCAAAGCCAGCGCTGGTGGTTTCAGAGGAGGGAGGATGCCACGGTAGCCGCTGGGGGACTGAGAAAGGGCACCGTGTGGGAGACATGTCGATGAATTAAATTGTACTCTAATGATAATAGCAACGAGCTAGCACAGATGGAATGATTTAAGGTTTTCAGAGCACTTTATAGGTATTATCTCACTTGATCCTCACAATAACCCTGTGAAGTAGCTGCTGTTATTACCTCCATTTTTATAGTTGGAGAAACCGAGGCAAACAGGTTTAGTGACTTGCTCAAGGTCTCACAGCTAGGAAATGTCTGAGGCTGGATTTAAACTCAGGTCTGGGGTCTGTGCCCTGTGGCCCCACCAGGTCCCCCTGGAACACATATTGTTCCACAGAGAAAAGTGAGTCCCAAACAGTTTACAGAGCCCTCAGCAGGGGAAGTGTGGTGAGTGTGAAGGGACTTACTGTTAGGAGAAGGTGCTTTCCCTCTGCCCACCCTCCCCTACTGTCTGGTACATTCTAGAGCTGGGCAGGTCCCAACAAGGCCTTGGTTGGTTTTCCCTAAGTGTCTGCAGAAGAAGCAGGCTTCTTGCTCGTCTCGGATCGTGTGTTGTGTGTGGTGGAAAGGGCCTGACTCTGGCATGCCCTCCTCTCTCCAGTCACCTGGTGGAGCTGAGGCTGTGACCCTGGGGCCCTGTCACACTTCCCTCTCCCATTTGCAATGGAGCAACCTTAGGCCTTCCCTGAGCCTCCTCTTGCTCCTTTCTCAAATGTGTGCCCTTGATGCTCTCATGAGAGGCCCTTCTCTGTGGAGGTGCCTCCGCTCTCCTCTCCCTCCATTCTAAATTCTCTGCAGGCCAACCTACACTCAGCACAGCTTCTGATCATGCCACCCTCCTCAGAAATGCCAGTGGTTCTGTTACTTCCAGGTACTTTGTTTGACTCTGAAAGCCTTTCCAGACTTGGCCCCAGACTTGTTGCCCAGCGACACTGCATGCCCCTGCCACCACTGATGTGATTTCACTGATGGAGGCTGGTGTTCTTTCGGTTCCTGTCACCTCAGGCTCCATCAGGCCAGATCTTCCCATGAGCCTCTGAATTTTTCACGTGTGCCCTTTACCTCAGTGCAGTTCTTGTTCTGGGCTTCCTTGGGCCATGGGTGGTTGTGGTTGCTTTGTTTTGACTTGCTCTGCATGCATTCTAACAGTGGCCCCATGTGCTGTGCTGGACCTGCTCCTCATGACTGAATTGCTGCGACATGCTTGGTGACTTGGCCTCCGTTGTGACCTCTGCCTTGAAGGTTGTGCTGCTGCCTCCCTATGGGCCTCAGGTTGTGGGCTGCAGAATGAAATTCTGGGGACTGGCCGCTGGCATGGTAGGGGAGGGCCCAGAGTCTGGATTGGGTGGAAGCAGGGAACAAGGCCAGGCAGATTTGCACTAAACATGGACTTTTCCACCGACCTGTCAGGAGCAATTAAGCTACATTGTAGTGTCTATGGACATCGTCTTTCAATTAAAAAAAGCAGCAGCCTTAGGATTCTTCTTTGTAAAATGGGCCATCATCAGAGTGTTGTCTGTGGTCAGGAAGCACAGACGTGGAAGGTCATTCTCCAATGATATGTAGCTTCCAAAGTGCATCCTTGTTCTGACTTTTGAAGGATCTAGACCCATTATTTCATTTTCAAGATAGTCAAATAGTAATGACCTTCAGAATAATCAAAATCAAACTATTGTGCCCCCTCAAAGCTCATTTTCATCATTTATTGCGTAGTATGATAGTGATGTCATATTTTTCTTGACAGTCTAATACAGTGATTTTTATTTCCCCAGTCTAGTCTGAAATTTTCCCTATAA
Organism: Notamacropus eugenii; assembly: GCF_028372415.1. NCBI lineage: Eukaryota > Metazoa > Chordata > Mammalia > Diprotodontia > Macropodidae > Notamacropus > Notamacropus eugenii. The sequence continues at coordinate 4,966,751 of NC_092874.1, forward strand.
TAGATCAGTAGCTGCTGAGATACATTAACTGGACAGTTTCTTTCCTTTGTAGTTGTAGGGGAAGTCTTCTGTAAGCATAATTCATGTAAGCGTTAATTATGATAGGACCCTGGTATGTCCCTGCCCCTCTTGTGGGAGATAACACTTTCAGGGGATAATTTGTAAAGAACTGTTTGTAGTTGTTTGCCCAGTCTGTGCCCGACCCGTGCATTTGTCAGGGACTCGATCTCGCAGAACACCGTCTGTTACCTGCTCATTTTTGTGTGCTCTTTTCTCATCTTGTCCTATGACCTCTCTGTCCTGATGATCATCTCTAAGAGATGATCTTTCAAAGAGCCTGTGATAGGGAAGTGTCCTAGTTTTATGGCCTCAGTATTCTGAATTGACCAACAGTGGCTTTTCCACAATTAAGAGAATCGGCACCAGATGCTTTTTGAGAAAAGCTGGAGAACAGATAAACCTCCTTGACGGCTAGCCTGCTGGTTATCAGTGAACCCGATTTCTTTGGCATTTAAATGGAAGGAGCAATGCATCCAAGGCAAGTGGTTTCAATCATTGGAAATTCAGTGAGATTTGCAAATAAGGCCATTTTGTGCTGTAGTGTCTTCATAAAACAAATGTCAACTTCTTCATCAATTCAAAAGTTTTGCACCATTAAGTTGATCTTCTCTTTTTAGTGTCCGTGAAAATGAGAGCTATGTCCCAGAAACATATAACCTCCCAATTACAGAATCTCTGAGTGTTTTTGGTTAGGCATTAAAATAGTGTCATAGATCTTCCCCAGAAGGTGACATTCAGTAACTCTCAGGGATGCTACCAGGAGTCACTCTTGTCATTTACAATCACTTTGAGCTGCTGTATTTCTAGGGAGATGTTTCCAGAATAAAATGTCTGGTTACAGAGGATAAGAATGATGCTGAGGATTGTCTCATTAGGAACCAGCAGTGGATCTTCTAATTTACTTTTATCCTCTTAGGAAAAGCCTTTCCTGTCCCCCAAGGATGCTTCTCATCTCTTTGCTGGAGGGGGTTGGTAAGGCTTCCAGGGCGAGTGCTTTCAGTGCTATTGAGGCCCAGTGTTTCTGGGCCGTGGTGCAGGAGGGTCGTGTGCAATATTGTCTTTGTGCCTTCAGAGAGTTAGTGTGCTTCTCACTGCAGGGAGAGCAGAGCAGAGTCTGCTTGTCCAGAAGGTCTTGTGTCCCCAGTCCAGAGAATGAGGAGCAGAAAAGGAACTGGGGATGCTCTTGGGAGGAGGTAGGCAGCCTCACTACCTGTGGTGAAGTCACGCTGCTTCCACAGAATACTTTCCATTGTTCCTCAGTAACACTGCCTTTTGTTTCGATTCTGGGTCATGCTTTAATTCGGAGAGTCAGTGTTGGTTTTGGAGCCAGGAAGATCCAGGTTCAGGCCTGCCTTGGATGTATACTAGCAGTGTGACCCTGGGAAAGTCACAGTCCCCTCTGAGTGCTCTGGCCCACTCTCTGCTGCTTGGGAGTTGTAGAACAGGTGCTGGTGGGCATCCATGAAGGGCATTTTCTTGCTGGAAGTTCCTAATAATGGGCACCTCACATGTCTTGTCCCTTTCCCTCCTTGTCTCAAAAGGGGGGGGGGGGGGTGATTTTATAAGTTTTGGTAAAAAGATTTCACATTATTTTTAAGTGGGTACTTGTTCAAACAGAAAAAGCTTAACTAAAAATGATTGAACTTTTTGATAATGTTAAGTTGGACAAAGATAGAAAATTAAACTTAGAAATCTTATGCGTAGAGTGACTTTAATCTTTGACCATTCATTTGTGAAATGCATATAGATCACTACTCTGTCCAAGACACTGAGAGATATAGAAATGATTAAGATATAATAGAATGTCTCTGCTCAGAGTACCTCAAGGTACAGCCTAGTGGGAAACAGGATGGGCGAGCAGAGGATGAGAGAAAGTGGGAAGCAAGTCTTCTGTGGCCCTGAGATCCCTTCGGTATTGGTGCAGGTTCCAGCCCCATCCAGAGTGACTCTTGGCTGCACCTAGTCCTGTACCAAATTACTGCAGGCTTCATTGGTGCTTTCCCCTTGTTCCACATGACCGTACTTCTTCCTTCCTTGCTGTTCATTGGTTTGGCGAAATTTTTTCATGCTCCTTTTTCACATTGGTGTTAGGTCTTAAAACCTTGAGACCTATCTGATATTCCTCCACTGCCCTTTGGGTGATTTGCACTGGGATGGGCCATATTTGGTAGCTATGTGGCTTCACTGGAGGATGGAGGAAGGTTGAGTCACTTGGGATTTCCCATGTGCAGTCCACTCTGCACTCTTCCTTCCTTAGGAGTAATCACTCATGTTAGCTACGAGGTCAGAAGCATGTGAGAGAAGACTCACTTCTGGTCCTGAGTGTCCCCCTCATCTTTTCAGTGGATGTTGGGCTTGTCTTGTCACTTTGCTGTACTTCTTGTTGCTTTGTGTATCCCTTTTTCTTACACAGGCTCTTTCCTTAGTCCATCCCCTCTTCGGGCCTAAGCCTTCCAACTGGGCTTGTTGTTTGCAGGCTTGTCTCCTCTTCAATTAGCCCTCTCCACAAATGCTAGCATGAATCTGTGAATCTTATGCCTTCAGGGTAAAAGAGAAAGTCCTGAATGTGGCATTAAAAGCCCTGGTGCAGAAGGGGGCCTTTTGGACTGGACCTTGGTAGAATAGGTACTTCTTGTTTTCTACGTAAAGGAAACCAGGGTCATGTTAGGAATGTAGGGGAAGAGTTCCCAAGCATCCAACACGTGGCTGTGTCTGTTTCCAGAATCAGTAATATCTTCATGAAATGGTCTCAGATTTTTTCCTCATTATATGTTTCTGAAACAAACACAGTCTCTCTCACAAGTGTGCAGTGTTCCTGTTAGGGTTATAGATTACCCTTTACAATTAAATTCTGCTTTATATAATTGACAAGTACTATAAATCGGGAGATTATTATTCCTAATTAAGAACCACTTAACACTCACCCATTGGATGTCCCATCTAAAGGCTCCATTTGTTGTCACTTCACATGTCTGTTACTAGAAATGATAGGGAGGGGGACCAAGTGTGAGTGGGCTTAAGCCCTGAAAGATTGCTGCCTGCACACTGACGTAGAACTGAGCTGACTGCTTTTCAAGTGCTGAGAAATGAGGCTTGTAATAACTGAAGCTTGGCCCTGAAGAGTTGAGAAAATGTCCCTCCTTCCCCTCTTTGTAGGTTTGGGGACCTTGTTATATTAGACAGGAAAGATGTGGTATTTGATTTTGCCAAAATGCTTTTCTGTTACAAGGAACAGCTGATGGGAGTGGGGAAAGGAAAGAATATGTTTCAAAAAGTAAGATTTTTTTTTTTAGAAGATTGTTTGGATATTGCAAAAAAATATGGTTTCTGCATCCTCTTGTGGTGTTAGATTTTCTTTTTCAATACTAATACAAGCCCTTGAGTGTTGGAAGCAGACTTTATAAAAATATCTCTTTAAAAAGATGTTCATTTTTAAAAAAGAAAATGCATGGACATTTTTGTATCCTGTTTATTGTGTTAAAGGTGTCATACAGTGTTTAACTTATAAAAACACTGGTATTTCCAGAGAGTGACAGGGATTGTAGATTATGGAGTAGAAAGAAATTTCAGAAACATTTACAAGTATCTTATATTTTGTTCAGAAAGCAAACCAAAGGAGTGAACTCAGCCTTCAAACAAGCTGATAGCAGAATGGATTAGGAATGGGAAACAACAGTATATTGTTTATGCAAAGCACCCTTGGAACAGCAAGATGAGGTTAAAATAAAGGGCTAGAGCAGAATCTATCATACTTCAGCTGAGGTTGAAGAGACAAGGGTACATCAAGACATGATCTTAGAGAAGACGAGCACAACTAGGCCTCATTAAGAGAAGTAGTCAAAGAAATTACTTGGCTGAAATGCAGCAGACAATGAAGTCACATCAGTACTATACAGATGTGCACTAAATGGCATAGCATCCACATTCATAAAGGAAAAGTTAAAGGAGTTACAGGAAAAAATGGGCAGCAAAACTACTAGCGGGGGAGCTCAGCTTCCTCAGACCTAGATGACTTTAACCATGAAGTAAATGTGACAAAAGTGAAGGAGGTGAATAGGATTTTAGAAAAGTTAGATGTGATAGGCCTCTGGAGAAAACGGAATGGGAAAGGAAAGGAGTGTACCTTGTTCTCAAATGTAAATGTTCAAAAATGGACCACGTGTTAGGGTATAAATACTTCACAGCCAAATGCAGAAAAGCAGAAATACTAAACGCCCCCTTTTGGGGAAAGTAATGCAGTAAAAATTACATTTAGTAAGGCCCATGGAAGCAGAAATGAAAAATTAATCGGAAACTAAGTGATCTAATCCCAAAGAGCAAGTCAAAGAACAAATCGTAGGAATAGTCAATAACTTCACTAAGGAGGACAACAGCAAGACAGCGCACCAAGATCCGTGGGATGTAGCAGAGGTGATACTGAGGGGAATGCATGCATCAGTAAAAAGAAGAAGAAACAGATTAACCAGCCGGGAATGCAGCTGAGACGCTCAAAAAGAACAAACTCAAAATTCCCAAGTAAATACTAAAACAGAAATCCTGAAAATCAAAGGGGAGATGAATAAAACTGAAAGGAAAAGATCCATTGAAATAATGAAACGAGGAGCTGGTTTTATGAAAAAGCCAATAAAACAGATGAACTATTGGTTAATTTGATTTGAAAAACAAAAGCAGATTATCAGGATCAAAAACGAAAGGAGTAAATGCACTACTAATGAAGATGAAATCAAAACTCTTAAGAGCTATTTTGCCCAGTTTTATGCCAATAAAACCAGTAATCTAAGTGAAGTGCATGAATGTTTGTAAAAATATAAATTGCCCAAATTAACAGAAGAGGAAAGAGAACAAATAACCTTGTCTTCGAAAAAAGAAATTGAACAAACCATAGATGAGCTCCCTAAAAAAACATCCCATGTTATATACTTAATCTTTTCCATAGATCCACCCCTCCGTTTCTTAGACTGTGCCACATTGTTTTCATGATTCCTGCTTTGAAACAGTTTGAAGTCTGAGTGGATTTCAGATTGGATGGATTTCCAGTCTGTTCATCTGAATATTTAAAGAACAGTTCATTCTAATACTATACGAACTACTTGAAAAAATAGGTAAAAGAGTCCTGCCACATTCTTTGACACAAGTATGCTTTTCATACCTAAACCAGGGAGAGTAAAAACATAGGAAGAACATTATGAACTACTTTCCCTAATAAATATTAATGCATAAATTTTAAATAAAATACCAGCAAGAAGATTACAGCAGTGTATCTCAAAGATATCACTGTGACCAGGTGGGATTTGTGCTTCGCCATTAGGAAAGCTTAAACATAATTGAGCACATCAGTAACAAAAACAAAAGCCATGTGAGAGTAGCAGTAGTTGAAGAAAAAGCTTTTGACAGAAAACAGCATCCGTAAATATTAAAACACTGGAAAACACAAGGTTAAATAGACCCTTTCTTTAAAGGTTAAATTACATATACGTATGTGTGTGTGTACAAACACATGCATGCACACACATGTGTGCAATCCAGGAAGAGGCATCATCTTTAATGGCAATTAGCTGGAAGCCTTCCTAATACGAACAGGGATGAAGCAAGAGTGCCCATCGTCACCAGCACTCACTGTAGCAGCGAGACAAGAAAAAGAAACTGAAGGAACGACGAGTAGGAAACAAGGAGGGATCGCTCATTGCAGATGACGTGAAGGTTTACTTAGAGAGAACAGCTTTAGCAGAGTTGCAGGATGTGCGATAAATCCACCTCAACCATCAACATTTCTATGCATCGCCATCAAACCTCGCAGGAGGAGACAGAGACATAACTAAAGTATAAACTAGTTGGGACTTGGAGGCATTTATTCATGTTCAGAGTGTTTTGTAACTGTTTCTATGGTCCCGGGTTTGTAAGGCCAAGTCAGTATAATAAAAACAACAATTCTTCCCAAATTAATTTGCTTATTAAGTGCCTTGGCAATCAAAAGAATTATTTTATAAAGCTAGAAAAAATAATAATAACATTGACCTGAAAGAACAAAGGTCAAGAATATCGAAGGAATCAGCGAAAAAAATGCCAAGGAAGGTGACAAACTGTTACAAAGCAGGAATCATGAAAACAGCGTGGTGCTGTCTGAGAAACAGAGGGGTTGGTCTGTGGAAAAGATTAAGTACACAGTGCGTGGCAGGAGATGACTGTGGTAATCTAGTGTTTGATGAGCCATAAGGTCCAAGCTTTGGGGGCATGACTCACTACTTGACAAAAGTTACTGGGAAAACTGGAGAGCGTCATCATAGACCAACGTCGTACACCATCCCAAGGCCAAAATGGGTGACTGACTCAGACATAAAGGGCAATATCCTAAGTAAGTTTAGGGGAGCAAGGAGAAAGGTGCACATCAAGTCTGTGGGTAAGAGAAGAGTCTGTGACCAAACAGGTAGAGTAGAGAGGATCACAGGAAGTAAAATGGATAATGTTGATTATATGAAATTTGCACAAACAGAACTGGCTTAAGCAAAATTAGGAGGAAAGCAGGAAACGGGAAAAAAATTATTACCACAAGTTTCTGTGATAGACATCTCATTTCTCAGATATGCAAGAAACTGAGCCAAATTTTAGGAAAACCGATAAGAGCCTTTCCCCATTTGATAAATTATCAAACAGTATGAATAGACAGTTTTTCAGAAGAAATCAGAGCTATCCATAGGTATGCTAAGTCCCTATTGATTAGAGAAATGCAAATTAAAACAACTCTTAGGTTGTTTTACCTCACACTTATCCGATTGGCTAAAATGACAGAGAAGGAAAATGGTATATGTTAGAGATGTGGAAAAATAGGTACAGTAATGCACAGTTGGTGGAGCTGTGAACTATTCCAACTGTTCTGGAGGACAATCTAGAACTACACCAAAAAGGTTATCGGACTGTGACTGCATACCCTTTGACTGAAGAAGACACACCACACTCTCTCATACACACACATGCATACATGCACACACATGCACACACTCACACAATACATACATGCATGCACATACATAATACACACATGCACACACTCACACAATACATATGTGCACACATGCTCACACAGTACATACATGCACACACAAATACATGCACACACACGCACACACTCATAGAATACATATATGCACACACATACATAATATATGCACACACTCACACAATACATATGTGCACACATGCTCACACAACACATACATGCACACACACAAACATGCACACACAAATACATGCACACACAGAATACACACATGCACACACATACATAATACACACATGCACACACTCACACAATACATATGTGCACACATGCTCACACAACACATACATGCACACACAAATACATTCGCGCGCACGTACACACTCAGAATACATATATGCACACATGCATAATACATGCACACTCACAGAATACATACATGCACACACATACATAATACACTCACAGAATACATATATGCACACATACATAATACATACACATATGCACACGCTCACACAATACATACATGCACACACATGCATAATACATACACACATGCACACACACGCACACACTCACAGAATACATATATGCACACATACATAATACATACACATATGCACACGCTCACACAATACATACATGCACACACGTGCATAATACATACACACATGCACACACACACAATACATACGTGCACACACAAATACATGCACACACACGCACACTCTTTGTGGTGGCAAAGAATTAGAAATTGAAGGGATGCCAATCAATTGGGGAATGGCCGAGCAAATTATGATATGTGATTTTAATGAAATACTGTATAAAAATTATGAATAAAATGGGTTTATGAAAATCTGAGAAGACGTGAGCTAGTGCAAAGTGAAGCGAGCAGAAGCACGAGAACATGAGATGTGGTAAAAGCAGCAGCATCCAGGCGCTCAGCTGTGAGAGGCTTGGTGGTGCCGTCAGTGCCGTGGTCCCGCAGAGTCCCCAGGGTCTCATGGGGAAGTCAGCATGCAGATGTTTGGTGATTCCACACGCATATTTGATATCGCGTTGCTTACTTTCTCTGTGGTTGGAGGAGGGTTTTGGAGAGGTAAGGGATCTGGAACTTAAAACCCACCCCACAGACAAACATAAAGAGTAAACCAGATTAGGAGCTAGAGATGTTTTTCTGACATTGAGAGTCACTAGAACAGAAGCCAGAAACGTTTCACGGTAAGAGAACCATTTTTAGCGGTCCTCCTGTGCTATAATTTTTTTCAAAATATATAAATGAATATTTGAACCCAGAGATGTGTATGTGTTTATATGTGTGTGTGTGTGTGTACACATACATACATTTATATATAAATGTATACACACACATGTACATGATTAGATTGAGACACTAGGTTATAGACTTATTAGATTATAGGTTGATTCTAGAGAGTTTCGACATCAGCATCATCTATAGTGATTTAGACACTTGCGGAGTGTATGTTCCTTGAGAACAGGGACTCTTGTCTCCATCTCCCTCATCACGGTGTCAGGTTCACAATGAATACTTAATAAGTTCCTATTGAATTAAATTTGATAAATTTCTGCAAATTACTGTGGTACAATAAAAGCAAAATAATTGTTGATTTTCTCTCCAACACCTGTGTCCCAGACTATTGGTGACCTAAGAAGAGAGAGCAGCGCATGATGTACCTATAGTCATATGCCATTAGTGTATTAGTATAGTAAGTTCATTAGAGGAACGAATGGAAGAAACGTGACGGAAGGACCACATGGGAAGGCGAGCTGACACAATGGGACATACAACTTAAACACCTTAAAAGATTTTTTGGGTAGTTCGAAAGTTAGTGGAATGTCTTTTGTTTGATCAGATGAGCCTAGCAGCCCTGAAGTGTCACTTCGGAGACTTCCCTTGGCCACCCCTGGATGTTGTTGACTCTTGAGAACTCATCTGTTGTCTAGTGAGACATTATCCATGTCCATGACCCATGTATTACGCTCTATCAGAAGTCCAGTATTGTACCTTTATACTCATATATTCTCAGCTCAAAATAGGGGGTGAGCCTTGTTGACCAACAAGGCTCTGTCTAGCTACCATCTTCCTTGCCTTTTTTTTTTCACTGGAAAGGGGTTTGAACCTCTAACTTCCCCTAGGCTATTTGTATGCTGTGTACCTACTCCCTGATTCACCTCCTTGTTTTTTAACCAACTCAAAATTGTTTTGATGACTTCTCCTTTGTGGTATACTTTGAAATCTGGTACTTAGAGCTTCCCTTCCTCTCCCCAACCCCTTCCTTTTTTTCTTTATCTCCTTTGAAAGTTTTGACCGTTTTTCTGCCAAAAGTCTCTAATTTACTTCTTTGAAATTTGATTGGCTCTGAGTAAGTAAATAAATTTGGGTAAGATTATGACTTTAATTTTATTAACTCCTCTTACACCTGCACAATTAATTCTCCATTAATATTTAAACTGTATTATATTTGTATTTACCTAGTTTTGATGTCTCTCTCAGTTGGTAGATTCTCAAATATTTTACCAACTTTTATTTGTTGTGCAATGGAATTTCTTTATCTCTGACTGTTGGGTTTTGTTGTTATTAAACAGAAATGCTTATGATTTATGTGTGTTTATTTTATATCCTACTTCAATCAGTTCACTTTTAGTTGACTCCCAAGGGTTCTCTGAGCAACCTATCTGCAAAAAGCAGTAATTTTGTTTATTTGTTGCCTGTGCGGATTCTGTTGGTTACTTTTTCATGTCTCATCATTGCATCTAGCATTTATTATACTTTACCAAATAGTAGTGATGACAGCGGGCATTCTCGCTTTACTTCTGATCTTGTTGAAAAGACCTCTCCATAAATAGGACCTTAGGAGGATAGCGAAGTCTTGTTCTAGCTTCCAGCCCTGTCTGAATGATCTAGCAGAATCAACAGGGTGAGGAGCCTTGGAGTTAGATCTTCACCGCTAACTGGTAATGGGTGTGTCGCTTAGATGAAACCCAGGCCAGGAACTCTCAGATCTCAGGGTCTTCCACACTGCTTTGAGAACTTGCAGATCCCCACCCTGGCTGTAACTGGAGATCATTGCCCCAAGAAAGCAGAAGTAGGGCCAGCCCAGATGTTCCTTCCACAAAAGACCAACCCTAACGTCTGAAGTTAGGAAGTGGGCTGGAAAATATGAGCAAACGTGAAAAACCCCACTGTAAGAAGCCTGTCGCAGCATCAAACCCTGAGGAAAAGAAGGATCCAAGACATTTGCAAACAGACAAACAGAGAAAAAGACATCTTGGATACAGAGTTCAGTGAGAATGCAGGGGAAAAGAAGCGCAAATCTTTTTTAAGAAATGAACCAAGAGCACAAGGGAAAAAAATGGGAAAAATGAGTAGAAGCATAGAAGAAAAAAGTGAAAAGGGAATTGCACAATCGGTGTGAAGCTGTGGATAGGCATCAAGCCTTCTGGAAAGTGGGATGGGCCAGATATGACCTAATGACTAGGAGACAGCACGAAACATTTAAAACAAAGTCAGAAGATGGAGAAAGAGGAAAATGTGAGGAATACAAAGCAAAAACAACTGACCCGGAAAACAGACTAGGGAGAGCTAATTTAAGAATCACTGGAGTCCTTGAGAACCCTCCCTCCCGATAAACAGCCAGCCTCTGATTTCAAGAAATCCTAAAAGAAAACTACCCAAAATCCTTTAGAATCAGAAGGTAAAGTAGAAATAGAATTGTATCAGTTACTTCCTGAAAGAAACCTAAAAATGAATACTTCCAGGAATATTATCACTGAAGTTCAAAGTTTGCAGGTCACAGAAAAAGTACTGTGAATCGCTGGAGAAACCAGTGTCAGGATCACAGGAGATTGAACAACTAGCTCTAGAAAGGAGAAGAATGCTTAGAATAGGACATTCCAGAAATCAAGTCACCTGGGCTTAGAACCAAGACTGGTTTATCCAGAACAAACTGACTACGATCCTCCAGGGTGGGGAATGGGCCGTTTATAAATAGAATACTTTTGGATATTCAAGTCTGAAGTACAAACACAGGAGATGAGAAAAATTAAAGTGCAAGGTCAACTGTGTCATTCCATCTAAAGGTCTGTTCAGACCCCTGTCTCCTCCAGGGTCCCGTTCAGAGGGCTCTCGTTGGCACTCAAAATCCTCTCCCACTTTTCCAGTCTTTACACCCCAACGCTCACTCTTCCATCCGGTGACCCTGGTCTCTTGGCTGTCCCTGGGCCCCAGGCATTTTCTCAGTCTGTCCCCTGTGCCTGGAATGCCCTCCCTCTTCCACTCTGATCACTGACCTCCCCGGCTTCCTTCAGGTCCCAAGTGAAGTCCCACCTTTGAGGAGAGTTGAGGCTGTAAGGTGGTGCAGTGGATAGGAATCACTGGGCTTAGAGTCAGGAAAACCTGACACTTGAGAGCTGTGTGACCTTGCACAAGTCACTTATCCTTGATTTCACCAACTGAAACAGTGGGGTAATGTCAGCCCCTCCCTCTCAGAGTCGTGAGGATCAAATGGAATAATGGTGGAACTCTCAGCAGTGTCTGGCCCACAGTCAGCACTAGATAAATGTCTTCCTTTCCTCCCATTCTTATTCTGGTGTCTTCTCCCTCCTCAGAGCGTGAGCTCCTTGAGGGCAGGGCGGCCTGCCTTTCTACTCTCTTTGCCTCTCCACTGTTGAGCGCAATACCTGCCACAAGATGCTAAGCATGAGTCTGAACGTGGGAGATGTATCCCCATCTCAGCACTCAGAGTCTGATTAGAGGGCGTGTCTGGGAATGGTTCTTTTCTGGGTTGATTTTAAAAACAGAATCCAAGGGAGAGGTAAAACTCCTGTAGTAACTCAACCCTGGGAGAGCAGGAGGAGCAGGGAGGAAGGATGGGGAACATGATCCCAGAATTAAAAGACCTAGGAGCTCACCCTGATTCCAGAGAACTAGGGATGGCCCAGTACAGGAGGTGCTTTCTTCCTTAGCCAGTAAACATCTGTTAAGGGCCTAATCTTTGCCAGACACTGTGTTAAGTACTGCGGATACAAAGAAAAGTAAAAGACAGATCTTGCCTTCTTGGAGTTCGCTGCCTCATTGGAGAGATAGCAAGCAGATGGCTGTGTATAAGCAAGCCAGATTTGGGATGAATAGGAAGGAATCAGGAAGGGAGGCACCAGAAGGAGGAGGGATCATGAAAGGTTTCCTGTAGAAGGGAGAATTCTAGCAGAGACTTAAAGACAGGGAGGCCATAAGGCTGAGAGGGTGGAGGATAGCCTGGGAAAGTGCCCTGAGTTAGGAGATGAAGGGTCCTGTGGGAGACCAAGGAGGCTGGTGTCATAGGGTTGCGGTAGCATTGCAGAGTGTGTGGGTGTGGAGGGGTGTGAGGTGCAAAGAGACTGGGTGGGGCTTGGAAGGCCTGCCTTGGTCTTTGTAACAGAGAACTCCCTCTTGTGAACAGAACTTTCCACTTGGGCCGAGTCAGATGGGGGAGTGTCTGACCCCTTTGTGGTCACCGTTCCATCATAAATAAAATTCTGAACCTCAAATTTCCAGATGTTAATAATCAATTAACTAGGCTGGCAAATAGTAAATTGATAATCAGTGGTTTCTTCATTAACCAAAGACAGAGATGATCTTGAGTGCCCTGTTGTTTTCCCATCAGCACATTATGCCCCTGACCAGGAAAAGACCGTCCTAATTGGTGGACACCTGAGGAGAAGGTGGTTCTCGACTCCGCCTGCTGAGAATGTGGCTTCACCAAGAGACTCAGTGGAAGGGAAGTCACTCTGGCTAGTTTTCTCCTTCATTAGGCAGGTTACTCCAAACTCTGATGAAGGGATCAAGGTTACCCAAGTGGCTCTTGGGAACTCTTGGTAGTGGCAGCCAGCTCAGTCTGGCTTCTACCTTTCAGATAAAGAAAAGTCAGGCTGCCATTTGGGTGGAGCCCTAGTTCAGGAACAGGAATCTTTTCAGGAATGGGGTCTTAACAAAAACAGGATCACAAATTAGCAGTTAGTTATTAATATAATAGTAAAATAACTTCTCTCATGATGATAGGGAGGCCATGCCTGTAATTATTAAATGAGGGGAGAAGGAGAAATGTGGTCAGACCTGTACTTTAGGAAGACCACAGTTGGGTGGAAGGTGGAATTCAGGGGAGATTCCTGAGACAGGGAGACCCATCAGCTGGTTCTTGTAATCCAGGTATGCTGTGATGAAGGCCTGCTCCAAGATGGTGGACATGTCAGAGGAGAAAAGGGAGTGTGCACATGGCCAATTTGGGAATTCGTTGTATTTAACTCTTTATGTTTCTAACAGGTTTTGTTTTTGTTTCTTTCTCAATTGGGAAGTAGAAAAGAGAGAGTTGGGAGGAAAGAGGATGTAGATTTTTATTTATTGGGAAAAAAGTTTAATTTTTTGAGTAGAAGACCTCAGGTTTATCGCCATTAGATATAATGTAAGCTCTTGGTTTTAGATAGATGTTTTTCTCCCGTTTTTTTCCCCCAGGTACGTCGAGCCCTTCATGACCCCATTTGGTGAAGGTCATTTCCTTTTGCAGTTCATTTTCCAGATGAGGAAATTGAAGCCAGTAGAGTTGAATGACTTGCCCAAGGTCACACAGCTAGTAAGTGTCCGAGGCCAGATTTGAGCTCAGGAGGATGAGTCTTCCTGACTTCACTCCCAGTGCTCTCTAGTCACTAAGCCGAGTAGCCGTCCTAGAGAGTGGCTACTTACCGTATTAAGAAACTGTCCATTCCTGTTTTTCTCATGTTTTTAACAGAGCTGATGGTGTCTCTTCTCAAAAGCGTTTTCTGTGTCTTGATAGAGTCATGAGATTTTTGTCCTTGGTATTAACAATCTGTTATAACTATGGCTTTCCTAATATTGAACCCATCATGTATTACTGGTTTAAATTCACAATGGTCATAGAATACAGTCTTTTAAAAAGTATTAGTGTAGTGTCTTTATTACTACTTTAATTTTTTTCATCAGTATTCATTAGGGTTAATTGTCTAATTTCTTTGTTAGATTCTCTGGTTTAGGTCTTAAAAGTTAAATCATAGAAGGAATCTGATGGGGAGCCACTCTTCCTGTTTTTTCAATCCATTTGCATAGTATTATTATGTGTTTGGGTGTTTGACAGAATTCTCTGGTCATCTCTCTGGTTCTGCTTTTTTTTTTAACCTTTGGTAGTTCATTTATGGCTTACTCAGCTTCTTTTTCTGAGATTGGATTATCAAAATCATCTCTTTCTTGTACCTTTCATCTGTGCATTTCCCATTTAAAAAAATTCATCCATTTCATTTGTCAGTTTTGTTGTTATATCATTGATTCAGAATAGTTTTCCTAGGCATTGTGCTAGGTGTAGGGATACAAACCACAAATGAAAAATCCCTTGCCCTGGAGATTATGTTCTGTTGGGGAAAAAAACCATCCATATGAATGTTTGTATAAATCAACACAGGTAGTATTTATGAGAGGGTAGTCAGGAAAGGCTTCTTGTGGTAATTGAGTCCAGTTGTGAAGGAAACTAGAGACTCTTAAGAGCCGTTTGTGAGATGGGAGTACATTCAAGACACATGGGACTCTGGGATGGAAGGATTGTATAGTGAAGGATGTTCATTAATGTACAATAAGTGGGGAAAAGTTGTCCTGGCTGAGTGTGGTGGTAAAGTCCAGCATTAACATGGTGAGCCCCTGGGAGCAGAGGGCTGCCTGGATGTCTAACAAGGGGTAAACAAAGAGCAGACACTGATCATTTTGGGGTTGAGGCCAGTGAGTGGCTACTGTGTTTCCAGCCTGAGCAAGGAGATTAGGAGAGCAAAGGGGAGGGGACGTAATTCACCTTATATTCAAGAGGGAGGACCTATTAAAAGACTGGACAGTAGATATCTCCAGAGTCAAAGTTGACTTTAATTCTTTCGTGAATCTGGCTGCGTTGATGTGGATGTACCCTCGCAACACGTGAATTTCATCCATTTTGTGCCTGTCCAACTCTGTGACCTCCCAAAAATTTGCCAGGGCTTCCTCACAGTGTGGTGGGGTCCTTTCCCACATTGTCTGGGCATAGTGAAGATGTCGTTCCACTTCCCAGGGTGTTTTCGGTGCCTGTCCCCTTGATATAGCCTTGTCTCCCTCCTCATCTCCACCCTAGGGGTTTCCACATTCTACAGGAAGCCTGCCCTGAGCCACTTGAATATTCATCCCTCCATAGCTTGTTTGGACATAGTTGTTTTCACGTTGTCTCTCCTGTTAGACTGTAAGTTCCTGGCCAGTAAGGCTAGCCAGAGGACTCAGTGGTGCATTGGAGAGAGCTCTGGGCCCAGAGTCAGGAAGACCTGAGTTCAGGTGCAGCCCCTCTGGGCAAATCACTTTACCCCTGTTTGCCTCAATTTACTCCTCTGCAAAATGGAGATGATAATGATAGCCCTTACCTTCCACAGTTGTTGTAAAGATAAGATTAGATCATGACCGCAAAGTGCCTGACACATAGTAAGCCCTATGTAGATGTTAGCCATCATTGTGGTGGTTGTTACTAGGGGGAGAGTGATTTCAGTGAAATATTCTTTGGGTCTTTCAGTGCCTCCCTCATTGGACTCGACTGGAACCCGACTTGGTTTAGTGTAGGAGGGAGGAAGGAGTTGGCAAGCTTTGGGGTACTGGCCAGGCTACCCTTCAGTTCACAGACCTTCAGGGGCTTCCTCTGGCTTCCCAGACTCAGTGTGCCCAGAATGACGCTCCCCTCTCTTCCTAAGCCACCCCTCCTCCAGACTTCCCCTGCAACCGTCTCCAGGCACCTTCACTCTCCCTCGGCCCACAGCCACCCATCCACGTTCCCCCTCCTCTTTGCTCATGTGGCCTCCCCCAGTTCTGGCCCTCCTCCAGAATCCTCCTGCTTGGCCTCCCTTCTTCCGGTGTCATTCCCCTCTAATCTGACCTCTCCTGCCTATGCCACTCCCATACTCAGAAGTGGTCAGTGGCCTTTAAAAGCCTTTCCCAGCCTGGATTCAGTCTCATTTTTCAGACTTAGTTAATTGGATTCTCCTTCATGCCCTGTCTTCCTGCCCCCAGGCCTTGGCAGAGGTTGGTCCTCAGCCCTGGAATGGCCTCTGCCTCTGTCCGTGAGGAGCGCTTATGCTCTTCCTTCTCCACCTACTTTGTGTGGACTTGTCTCTGTCCATGCTACCTGCTCCCCAGCGCCCAGCCCACAAGGGAGGCTTGTGGTAGCGGGTATTCTTGCTTCTGGAAACTTGTTGTGAGATTGCTCTGTGTCCCTGCCTTTCATCTACGTTACCACTGTTGGTGTGACCTTGGCCATGCACCATCCTCTCAGGGCCTCAGTTTCTGTGGCTTCTGAACAAGGAGGTTGTGCTGGGGGAATTCTGGTCTCCTTTCTGGTTCCCAGTTGGAGGTTGAGTGTGAAGATGGTTCTATTATTTTTCCTTTGTGCCTGCAGTTCTTGGCACGCAGTAGGTGCTTAATAAATGCCTGTTGGTGGATTGATGATCCAATAGAGAGAATAACTCAGTGACATAGGGGATGCTTGAGAGATGTGTAGGCCTTCAAGGTAAAGTGATCCTGACATGTTACTCTGAAATGACTTTTATAACAATGAGGAATCATAATTCTTATTGCAGGTCTTTTTAAGGTTTACAAACATATGGATTGTGTGCGTGTGTGCGCGTGTCCGTGTGTGTGTGCGCGTGTCCGTGTGTGCGCGCGTGTCCGTGTGTGTGCGTGTGTCCGTGTGTGTGCACGTGTCCGTGTGTGTGCACGTGACCGTGTGTGATTAAACAGCTCTCTCCAGGGTGACTGACAGTCTCTTAATTGCCTCATCTGATGTTCTTTTCTCTGCCTTCATTGTTTTCGACCCCTCAGCTGCATTTGCCACTGTTGGCCTTCTTCTCTTCTGGGATATTCTCCTGCCTGGGTTCTACTGACATCCTCTTTTCTGGTTCTTCCCCCACCTGCTCAGCCATCTCTCTTCCATCTCTGTCCTGGGTGGCCTCTGTTTCTTCAGCACCTGCCCTCATGAGATGAACTGGCATGCCAGGGTCACAGAGTTGCCTTTCCAGGACCAACCTGTCCCCTGAACTTCAAGGGACACCTCCAACTCCACCTGTCTTTTCCCTCTTCTGTTGAAGGCAGCAGCATCCTCATGGTCTCCAGGATTCCACTAGCCAGATGCCAGCTTTCTCCACAGCAGCCCTCCCATGGAAACTGGGCCCTTGCCAGCCTAGGTCATTGCCCTAGCCTTCTTGGTTTCCTTGCCTTGGGCCTGTCCACTCTTCAGGCCATAATGCATCCTGCTGCCCAAGGAGCTTGGGCCTAGGCACTCCAGTGGCTCTTTGTACCACCTTTGGGAGCAAACAGAAGTCCCTCTATTTAACTTTGAGAGTGCTTTACTGCCTGCTGCCCCCTGTCTCTCCTGCCTCATTGGATGGCACTGCCCCTTTTTCCCGTGGTGATCCGAGCCTTCTCTCTCATCTGCACGTAGGACATGCTTCTCCTGACTTTATCTTCACACAGGCCATCCTTAGTCCCTGGAGCGGCCTCTCTCCTTACCTCCTTCTCTGCAGGAAGCCTTTCTTGGGCTCCTCCCTCCCCAATAACTGGTGTTTAGTCCTTCACTTTCATTGTGTGTGTCCAGGGTGTCTTCCCCATCACAGTGTTAGCTCCTGGAGGGCAAGGACTGTCTTTTGCCCATTCTTGTTTCCCCAGAGCCTAGCACGATGCCAGTCAGTCAGTAGGCGCATTGTACACTCTTTATCGACAAATGGATTGAGTGGAAGTTCTTCTAAGTAGGAATCGTTTCGTTCTTTGTTCTTGCATCCCCATTACCTAACACCATGCCTGGTATTTAGTAGGTGCTTAATAAATGCTTATTGGTTAATTGGTGTTTTGATCTTCACAATAGCCCTATGCTCTGGGGTTTTACGTAGAATTTTTCGGGAGATTCTAGACAGTTAATTTAATTGGTGTAGGGCAGAGGTGTCAAAGTGCAACAGAACCATGTTAAAATGTCATTGGGCAGAGCTTAACACAATAAATAAAAATGCAGCACACCATAAATGTTGTGAGCTTGTGGTCTTCTAAGTTGCTGTGTAGTCTGCAGGAATGGTTGGTGTTTGAGTTTGATGCCCCTGATGTGGGAAATGGGTATGAAGGATGCTTCCTCTGCCCAAGACTGGAGGCTTCTCCCCAAGTGGGCAGAGAAAGGACGGGTCTAGACCCAGCTTTGCCCTTTTCTCCCAAGCTACCCTTCCTGCTCGACTCATTTGTCCTCTTTTAACTGCAGACATTCTTTTATTTCTGGCTTCTGGAATTGATACCTCATTGTAGGAAGGCTTTGCTGAGGGGGAAGGGGGGGCTCTGCTCAGTGTTCTCAGTACACAAAATGATCACTTTCTTCATTTGTTGAAAGCAAAAACCCCCTGAAGCCATAGCTTTCTGTTGCCCCATTTTGTCATTTCTGTGTGCAAGAAGAAGGTATTTTAAGGTATGTGCAAAGGATGGTGCCAGTGTCCTTTTATTTTCTTTTAGTCTGAATGAGAAGAACTTGAGGAGTTTAACCCAGACTTTTTGGATGCACTTCTCAAGATATCTCACTGTTTTCTGTAATTCATGGATGGTGTGTGTAGGTGTGAATGTCTGGCTTTGTGGATGCGTACATAGGTACACACATATATGTACATGTACACACATACCTGTATACATTATTGAAAAAAATTGATCTCTGCCAAGGTGGAATTAGATGCAGTTTGGAATGCCAAAGTTACTAGAGTTTTATGGCACCTGGCGTAGGTCCTCAGCTATGATTTCTGTGAGTAAGACCATACAGCAGGGCTTCAATTAGGACAGCATTTCATGGTGCTCTTTCAGTTGCTGCATACACATATCCATCCATGCTTCATTCTTAATTGTGCTCCAAAGATTCCACAAGCTGAACAAGTCTGTCTGCCCGCATATTGCAACACCCAGAGCTGTTTGAGAAGGCCTGAGCTCCGGGATGGCCATGAACGCTGGGTGCTTGTTAGCCAGCATCGAGCAGGCCCGTCAGCCCATGAGGACTTCCACATGGAGAGAGTCTGCGTTCCCATAACCTTGAAGGTTCTTATGCCCTGATGATGTGACTTGGCTGCTGAAGCCCAAACAGAAAGATGCTCATGATGGCAGAGCCCGAACAGAAAACCTTGGAGAACGACCTTTCGGCCCAGACCTGAGGCCCACAGGGCTCTCAGTTGATGGCAGCAGCCTGCTTTCTTTTGCCTTCGTTTGTTCTTCGTGATCACGTCTCCACTATGGAGAACTCTGTTACATCAGGGTGTTTGTGCATGACTAAAAGGATGCAGTGTGGTGGCTGGTAATTGTTGCTCCTGTAATTGGAGGCAGACAGGGTCACGTTTTTGAGCAGTGAGAGACCTTTCCCAGAAATCTGATGCACAGCCCTATGAAGTGTAAATGAGGTTCTGTCTTCTAGAGGAAACTCAGGAACATTGATTCTGGGAATTTTTAAGCGTCTGTCTTAACAAGAGTTAGCCCGGAGGGCTGGCTTTGAGACACAAAGTCTAGTTACATTTGCCCACAACGTTAGCGTGGCTTTGGGCGAGGGCTTTACCACAAACGTAATCCTACAGATTGCAGCACATCACGCTTTGGGGTCTTCTTTTCCTATGGAGGTTCATGGACCTAAAGAAGTATTGTGGCGGCATCAGTGTGGTCTCCATTCACTGCTAGAGAAGGCCTCCAGCCAGCTGTGCTAAGTTTACTGACATCCTGTATGGGGCCAACGTGTTACCTTGTCAGGAGAGCTTGAGACTAGGGATTGGTTATTTTTTTTAAAATAAGGGTTTGTATGCTTAGCACCCAGAACAGCATGTTAAACAGAGAAGGCCCTTAACAGAATCCCATTTAAAAGTACATGAATCTTTGTTAAATCATCCCAGTTAGCAGAATTTCTCCCTAGGTTGTGGGTTCCTCTCTTACTGGAGAGGATAGTGGTTAGGCTGAAGGTCTTTTTCACATCTAAGTTGGACTAGAAGACTGCTGAACTCTCTTCCAACTCTGAGATTCTGTAAGCACCAATTCCTCAGCTTGGTTTTTAATCTGTCTTTGAGTGCCAGAGAGCTTCACTTGGCCTCCCCTCTGACCCTCATCTTCCTGTGGACCTAGGGCTGTCCATCAAAACTCTGATCTCCCTCTTTATAACTAATCCCCAGAGTTTATGGCTTAGTTAAACATCAGAATATGCACAGTTCTTACCCTCCTGCATTTGTCTACATGGATGGATGGATGGATGGATGGATGGATGGATGGATGGATGGATGGATGGAGCCTTTATTAAACCTTCACTATGTGCAGAGCACCAGGGATATAACAGAAAAGTCGATCAGTCTCAGCTCTTCAGAGGCTCCCATTCTTATGAGGGAGACAACACATAAGGAACATTCCAGCTCCGAATAAGACGGAAAGGGTCCGTGGTCCTCGGTGCAGCCACAAAGCTGATGGCCAGGTCTCTTCTCTGATGAGAAGTGATAAAGTGATTTTCAGTGATAAGGTCTCATCCGTGTCTGATGCTGAGCCATTTGACAATATGGCCAAGGACTGTGGTGGTGAGAACTTGCCCCGCTGGGTCTTCAGCAGCTGTGGTTGTAGCCTCTGCAGGAGCCAGGGGGCCCCAGGCGCCCTCTCCATTGGGGGCAGCTTCCCAGGAGGATGCTGGGAACATTTTGTTCTTCCTGAAGTTCTAGGACCCTGGGTCCTGGTCTCCATCAGGCTCTGAGGCCTGGCCAGTGCCACCTCCTGTCTCCATGTGGGGGTGGGGTTTTTAGGTAGTGTCTTGTTCTAACTAGGTTAGCCTGCCTGGGAGAGTGACATTTCACTCATAGATCATTACCATAGATCATAGCCATACTGTAGATCATAGCCATGAAGTCACCAGTCATATCCCTCGTTTTGTGAGGAAATTGAAACCCAGAGGTGAAGATGGAACCTTGGCCTCCAGAGCCTATGCCCTGACTATATAACCCCCTCGCTTTCAGGCTGCTGTCACCCTGAAACAAAGTGCCAATGGAGCAAACACAACATTGAAAAACTCTCAGAGGATTGAACTCTCTGCGTAATATTTACTTGACAAAAAAGCACCCAAGTCAGAACAGTACTCACTTGGAGGAGAAAATGGAGTTTTGTCCAAGGTGGTCAGTGTGATTGACTTAAAGAACCCACCAGGAATGTGTGCCTTAGCCTCCTGGGGCTGGGGCCATCCATTCCACCCCTTCTGCAGATGAAGAAACTGAGGCGTTGGCAGATGGGGTTTGTCTGGCCTCACACAGTTGTAATTGTCTTGATCCCTCCTGTGTGATCTGCCTCTGGTACTTCATCTTGTCTGACTGTTGACAATGGCCTGGCCTGCTTCTCTACCAAGCTAGAAGGTTTCCCATGATGCACCTAGTGCAGTTTGACGATGCCCATCACCAGAAGGCAGACAGTAAGCTGCCTTAAGTAGATTTCTTTCAAAACATCTTTTGTAAACTTAGGATATTCCAGTCAGCTACAAAGCAACTTGGACAAAAAAGGCTCTTACGGTACTTTTGTGGATGACTTGAATGTTTTCCTGTTTTGATTTGGGGCCAACCAAAATGAGAGTTAACATTTGTTTCAAGTCCTAAATGTGTAGAAATAACAGCATCCTACTAAAAAGCCATGCGATTTCCAGATCACCGTCTGCAGCACTGGCACATCCTTGATCCATAGTACCGCCACATAAGGGACATCAGATTTCTTAGATCTTTGGTTGCAGATCTCCTCCTAAGGAGACATTTTGTCTTATTGACTTAATCACATTGTAAACCTTGGCTTAATTATGCTTCTGCTCTAGTGATAAATCTTTGCTGTTATTTCAGTAAATTAAAAGTAAATCACCGATGATTTATCAAAGAAGAGACTAAAGGATTATACTGTCAGCTCCAAGCCTGGTTTGAAAAGCTTTTCGTAATAAAATTCGCTGTCTTGGCTTCATCCCATCTGAGAGCACCACACTCACCATGTTAGCACATTATCAGCCCTGATGAGTAAAGACACAGTGTCTTTTAGCATCATTGCTCTTCTGGAGACACTTTATGACTCCGTGAGATGTGTATCTCATAGCTTGTGACCAGTTCTGTGGCAAGAGGGATGGCCTGTGCTTGGGATGTGGGGAGAAGTCCAGGCATGAAGGCCTCGAGCATTTTGGGTGGACTCCCTGTGCTGGGACCTTCAGCTCAAAGACTCAGGCCAGCACCTTCCTCTGATGCCTAGTAGCTCCTCAGAAGTGGATTTGTCACTTAGCCAAGCCCTCAATGTGTCCAGGAGGTCCTCTGCTGGACTAGCATGTGAATACTGAAATCCCCAAAGAGCAACCAACTTTGTAACGTGTTGGAGATTTTTTTCATATCTACAGTGTCCCCAGACTGCACCAAGATTTCTGAGACACTCCATATGTTATCATATATGTATGCGTGCATATGTCTGTATTCTGTATTATATATGATATCTGTATCTCAAACACACACGTACTTTTGGATAACAGAATCAACTTGCTAATTGAGAGTCTATATGGAAAAAGAATGTGATCTCAGTCCTTGTGTCAGTTGTTGACCTTTTTGACTTATGATTTCTAAAGATTCCTTGAAATACATGACAGTAGAGATGAGCCCCTGGCTCTTCAGTCAGAGAATGCAGTGGGAAGGTCTTGTGCTCCCTGGGATGTGTCCACCTTCTCCTGGAGGATGTCCAGTCCAGAATGAAGATGGAAGAGGCCTTCCCCAAACTAAGGGCTGCAGGTCCTCCCCCTGCTCCTGTGCGGATGCTTTGGCACTTCTAAATGATAGCCATGATCAAGCCAGAGAGGCCACTCTAATTCTCCAATTTATGTTCCTGACCAGGAATTGCATCCTACAAAGCTCATCTATTAGAATTTAAATCTTGGATGATCACCTGAATCCCAAATTGAACAGGAGGAAGAAAGTGGGCTTGGTAGCCTTTGGAAATTATTTAGTCTTTGAGATGACCCCGGCCTCACCAAACCACCCCCACCCCCAACTTCTGCCTTAACAGAGTCCCTTCTTTTTCCCTTTTGTCTTTTTCCGTTGGAGCTGGATGGCCATGCCTCATGATGCAACACCACCATTTCCAGAGGAGGCAAGTTGTGGTTTGCCCAAGGGACCATTGAGAGATCTGTGGTGGGCACAGACAGGCTACTACCACCTTGTCCCCGAAGGTTTGAGTGGAAATGCAAAGGAGGCAGTGACCAGAAGAGGCTCTGCTGATTTCCAGAGGTTGGGGAGCCTAGAGGAAAGCCCCCACCACGGTGGCTGAGGATTTAGGACAGCGCCTGGATGAGTTGCAGAAGATGGGAAGTTATCTGAGATACGTCCTCTGTGCTGAGAAAAGGGGGCCCACCTAGATGAAGTGACTTCCCAGGATGGGTGGTCGGAAGTTTAAATGATTTTAAAACAAGTGTGCAAGCATTTTTTCCCCTTTAGAATTCATTCATTCAAGAAGATGTCTTATTTGATTTCTTTTTATTTTATCGATTGAATCATTTTTGTTTGTATGGCTTGTTTTCTCCTACCTCTTTCAGACACACTGATTTTCCACTCCATCTTTCCTGCATCTTCCCTTGATCATTCATTTGCTTTCTGGATGGGCTACTTTGATCTGTCTTTCTTGCTGCTTACCAGAATGTTCCCTTCACTTCTTGTCTTTTCTAAGAATTCCAGCTCCATCCTGGAGGGAGGGCTCTGCTTCCCTTTCCCTTGTGTGCCTGTGTGGGACTCTCACAGTAAAGCATCAGCTCCTTAACAATGAGGGCATGGGGGGGTGAATTACACCTGCACTAGAGCTGTAGGCCCTGCAGATCTCCATGCGATGATGTCTGTGCATACGGTGCTGGTGACTGATTAACTTGATGGAAGCTGTCTTTGGGTGACCCTCTCATTCTCTTCTCTGTAGACACTGGTTCCTGTCCAGGCAGAGTGCTCTGACCCTCCAGAAGGGGGAAGGAGCATAGGAAATCCAGTCAAGTTCTTCAGGTTTCCCCAGAGTCTGGGAATCGAAGGCACTCCGAGGCCAATTGGTGTACTCTGCTGCCAGTCTTCCCAGTCCTGGAAGAGGGCTGTGATTGATTGGACTGTGCCAAGCATTCTTGTCCTTTCTCAGTTCATCCCAGAAGGGTGGAGCTGCCTGCTTTTCATCCTTTCCTCAGTCAGTGACTCTGCTGGCTGTCTCAAGAGACAGGAGAAATCATTTGTCAGGATGAGGTGTCCTCATGTGGAAAGGAAAAGAACTTCCCGGAGATAGCTCCACACCTGACTTTTGCCCCTTTCTAGACCTTACCTGTCACTCTCTCATCAAACATCTTTGTTCAGAATCATAAGTTGTGGTTTCCTTTCCTACAACAGTCTGTCTTCTAAATTTTCCCGTCATTAACTATTAATGCCATCAAATTACTTTCAGTGGTTCATACCAAATGGGGAAGGGTTCAGTGAGGAAAGTTATGGACATTGACCATGCAGGGAGGCTAATTGTCATTGCTGCTGGTTTTTAGACTGGTCTGTTAGGAGATCCACTCTGGGAAAGCTGCCCATGTGTTCTCCTTTGCTACTGAGTTAGCCCTGCCTATCAAGGCCGTGTGCTGCTATGTAGCAGGAGTGCCTGCTACATTGGACTGTCAGTGGAGGAAGACTTTTTGACTTTTGTGGCCTGTGATCAGGCCCTTCTTACCCATGCCCACCCGCCTGCCATGGTACAGATAGGCCTACACACTGTATGAGGCAGATAGGCTGGGAAAGAACCTGATCAATTGGATTCAGCCATGTCCAAATGACATTGCATCTATCAATAACTTTCTTTTCAAGTCACTGATATCTTCCAGGTCTGAATTTTTCTTGTCAGGTTATTCAGTTGTGCCAATGATTTAAGCATTTCAGAATTGCCTTGATAACATCAAGGACCTTGTTGTGACAAGGTCTGTAAATGTCACCTCTTTAAAGAGAAAAAGGAAGCAGCATTTCAAGCAGAAGACTATATTGGCTAAGATTTTCTTCTGGAGTCTTCTGAGGCTTAAATTTGCAAAGAAATTGAAAATTGAAGAAAAGCTACCTCTTTTTTTTAGCAAATTTTTTTTTTGCTAAAAGAATTCGCTGTTCATTATTTGATTTTCCTATTTTATAGCATCTCTTAGAGATTCAGATAAGATTCTTGATTTCTCTTTTTACGTAATTTACTTTCTCACGATATCATATCTTATTGAGTGTCCAAATATAAAATAAAAATATAGTCTGTATAGCCATGTTTGATGGGATTTATAATGGTTCACTGCTATATATCTTAATATTTAAGTGTATGAGAAAGTATCACTAAACTTTATTAAATGTTCACATTTTCAACAAGTAGAAAAATGCTGTCATGTTTTAGATATTCATTGGCTAATGAATAGAATAAAGGAACAAACGCTGAAATCCGGCAGGCCTTCCCTGCCAGCCTCCTGGGAGGGAGGGAAATGCCCCACCTGGAGAGTGCCCAGCAGGCACTCAGGCACTGTGGGAGTATGGCAGTCTTGCTTGGGGGCAGGGCACGTGCTGTTCAGCAAGGTGTGGATAGGAGGCATAGGCTGGTTCGGTGCTTTTGGGACAGGCTGTGAGCAGGGTGGCTTGCTCCTCACTGCCGACCAAGGCAGAGGGAGTAGGCAGCAGGAGGGTGGACTGGCAAGCTACTTAATAACTTAGTACGTACAGGCATCACCGCTGCCGTCAAATCTCCCAGT
Organism: Notamacropus eugenii; assembly: GCF_028372415.1. Taxonomy (NCBI): domain Eukaryota; kingdom Metazoa; phylum Chordata; class Mammalia; order Diprotodontia; family Macropodidae; genus Notamacropus; species Notamacropus eugenii. The sequence continues at coordinate 4,992,614 of NC_092874.1, forward strand.
AAATGAGTTTGCAGAATGTCCAGTTTCAGGTCTGCCAGGACGCAGACCCTCTGTCGCACCTTTATTCTGTGTGTCAGCATTCATCTGGTCGCTTTGAGCCCCCACGTCCCCTTAGTCCTGAGCTAGACCTGCGTCTTTCATTGAGTAGCCGGTGTCTGGCTGGCTTCCAGGGCCCTGGGTCAGGAGGTCTCAGGTAGCAGCAACCATGCAGGGTTTCCCACATGGGAAGGCACTTTCCATGCAGTATAGACAGTGTCCAAGATCTTGCTTCCATGAGCTCCCCCACACCTGTCCGATGAAGGTGAACCTTACACATGCTGTCTTATTTATTCCTCCCTCATCTTGCGGGGGAGGTGCTGTTGTTCTCCTCGTTCTGCAGGTGGGGAAATTGAGGCTTGGATAGGTTAAGGGATCTGCCCAGAGTCATAGACTCTAAACCCAGGGCTTCCTTAGTTCCATTTCAGCAGCAGTCTGTCCATTAGGCCTCACTCCTGTGGCCTTCTTGGCTGCGTCTTTCCTTCCCTCTTCCGTAGGGGATTTCCCTCACAAGCCAGACTTTGCTCAGTCTTCACAGTCTGGCTCTTCATCTCTAATGCCGTTTTCTTTATAATGGTGTCTTTCTTTCCCTTTGTGTTCCTCCCATGCTCCTTCACCTCAGCAGAAAGACCTTGGGGACAACTGCAGTTTTCATTTTTATGAGACTGACATGCATGATTCATAGCTATAGGGATCACCAGGTATAACACATAACCAATGTTAATTTTGAGAAGTCTCGGAACCCTTTTGGCTGTGCAGACCCCTGCCCCCTCTCCCCCTTCCCCCAGGACTTGACCCACTGCCCCATCTGCTGCTGTGCTCTGGACCCAGGTTGTTACCCATCTGCAGGGTGATAATCAGGATCTTTGGATGGGCCTCCCATGTCCCATAGGTCATGGGACAGCCTTCCCTTCTCCAACTTTTTTCCTATGTGGATTATTACAATGACCTCTTGAATGGCAGTATAGCTTTCCAGGATCCTGGGGCTTGGCCTAATTGGCACAATGTCATCAGCAAATTAAAGTACCTGGAAGACCCCCTCTGCCATTTATGCTCTGTGTTGTACTGCTCTGTCCAATGGGGTCAGATCATCTCCTCTCAAAGCAGAATGCTTGGTTTTGTAATCTGCTTAACCTTGGTCATCTTGCCCATGAATCCATCATCTCTGTGGTTGCATCTGTTGAGGCATCCTTTGGAATGTCAGCCTGTGCCAGAGGAGAGGGCCCCGGACCGTGTTCTGTAACCAGCAGACACACTGCAAGACCGAACGATTTCTGTTCGTTCCTTTTAGTCAGCTGGAACATTGTGAAGATGTAGCTGCTTTAGGAAATTGTTTACTGAATCTTTCCACTTCCTCATGTTTTCTTAAGAGCATTTTGCTTTCAGTGTTTGCATAGATTTTTTTTTCATGAAGGTTTTATAGAGCCTTTTAAATAAGCATATGGTCTTGTAGTTACTGATTGTTTTCCCCTCAATCAGGGCTGCCCATAATTTTTCAAACATCTGGTATCTTTACTGAGATATCTTGAAAATTGATCCCTCAGTGCTTTATTTAAAAAAAAAATTATTTTATTCTGAACTTAAGAAATAAAACAAACATTTCCATAACAAAGTGGGATAGAAAAGCAGAAGATTGCACCTGAAATTGTACATTCTTTGTGTACAACTTGCTATTCCTTTCAAATACACAATCAAGTTACCATGTGACTTTCTTTTTTTAATTTCCCATCCACCCCACTTCAAACTTCGACATGGCTGCTGTTAAACACAAATCTGTGCATGTGTGTGCACACGCGTGTATGTAGGATCTTTGCGGTTGAGTCAAGTATTCATAATCATTGGAATTGACTTGGTTGCTCAGAGTTCTTAAAACAAATACAGATGTTACTGTATACAGTGTTTTTTTCGGTTCTGCTCATTTCCATCTTCATTATTTCACAGGGGTCTCTCTCATTTCTTAGAGAAGAGTAAGATTCCATCATGGACATACACCACAGTTAGATTGAGGGGCATCCCAGTTTCCATCCTTTTGCCATCCTCAGTGCTTTCAGAGTCATGTTGCTTTCATCCTAGATCCCCTCTGTGCATTGGTCTGACCTAACTGCCTTTCCTGACTATGTCTCTCGGGGACTGAGGTATTCTGTGTCAGATATTTATGGTCATTCTGTTTTCATCTGGATGAGAATCGATGACTAGAAAGAATGACAAATATGACCTGTTTTTCCTATGTTGTCTTGCTTCCATGTTCACTTCTAAGCCTTCTTGCGCCACAAGATTGTTTGTTTGTCATGGTGTGTAATTATTTTTCCCTCTACTGTTTTTTCACCCTTTGTGAGATGATGCTATGGGCTCCAATGTTTTTAGGGCCTCATGGACCTCTTTGTTGTGGTGATGGCTTCATGGTGCTTGAGGTGTTCATGAGAATTACTTCCGTTTATCCTCTCAGCACTTTTTTGAATACTGACTTGAGTATTTGAGGTTGCTGCTGTGGCCATTGTGTACAGCAAGGGCATTGTCTCTTTGTCCTTTTGTTTTCTGATTTGGTGTGAACTTTTACTTTGTTGTGGCTTGTCCAAACTGGAGCAAGATTGACTTGTCAGGCAGGCCACTTGTTAGTGAATTTTTCACCATGGGCTTCACCATCTGTGAAAGCTTTGATTTCAGATTCCTGAATACTTGGACATCACACAGCTAGCCATGCACAACAGCAGCCTCATTGAATGGCCAGGGGACGATGGCAGCTAACTCTGCCTTATGGGTCTCAGTTTTCTCAGCTTTCGAGGAGGATATGAGCAGCTTTTAGTGCAGGCTTTTGGGATTGTAAGCAGGATAGTATATATAAAGTATAAATTAAAGGATTAAGCACTGCCGAAATGCAAGCTCTTCATCATCCTGCTCATGACTTCTTCTCCCCTTCTACATGTTGTCATGTAAAGGCCTTTTGATTTAAAGAAAACTCAGAAGTCTGAGTCATGTTACAGATTGAGGGGTGCTCTTTTTGGGGGGCAGGGAGTAGAGAGGGATAGTTCACTATGGCCAGACCGTAGTAAAGTACGAAGGCAGTGAAATTGAATTTTCATTTTTTGAAATTAATTTTGTTTTTTCACAGTTAAGTTTTATTCCGTTTGTCTCTTATTTTCTGTCAGGTGTGGATTGCCTTTTTTCTTCTTAACAGTTTTCATACTTAACATTTAGGACAGCCAGGTGGTGCAGTAGATGGAAATCTGAGCCCAGGGTCAGACAGTGGATAGCTGGGTGAGCCTGGGCAAGTCACTTAACCTGTTCTCCTCAGTTTCTTCATCTGTAAAATGGGGATAATAATAGCACCTGCCTCCCAGGGCTGTTGTGTGTAAACACAGTGCCCAGCACATAGGAGGTTCTGTGTAAATGTTAGCTGCCGTCCTTATAATTGTGGCCAGCGTTACACTTGTTGTCATCAGCAGTCTGCAGTAGCATCATCCCTTGGAAAACAGAACTGAGCTGAGAGCTGGGTTTTCTGGATTCTTCCAACCCTTGGCTTCTCGTTCCTTTTTTCCCCAGTCTTATAAGCTGAGTCAGTTAACCTCATGGTAAATGGATGTCTTTAGTTTTCTTAAATAACACAGGGCATTAGTTTCAAATAAATGTGATAGAGGTGTTGTGACAACAACTTAAATGTCTGAGAGAAGGAATCATCCTAAGTCATGTGCTCATTGTCCCTTTGATTACAAGATGCGTTCTTGTTTCCTAATTTTGAATTCATTTGGTTAGCCAGTCATTTCAGATGCTCAGAAACAACTGTGAAATACCGAACAAAAAACATTATTCCCCACCAGTGCATATGAACAAACCTGCCACTTTTTCGCATATGGCAGTATTATATTTTAAAGGGTTATTTTTAATCAGCTATTCCTGCTGTTTGTGACTTAGCTCTTTTTCAAACCCAAAAGCTTTATTAATTTCAGTTGATAAGTGAAGTTGATGGGGATCCAACTTTATTGGCTTTTCCATCTGAAAGCCAATTCCCATTTGTTAATGTAGTATACTGTATGCCAAAACTGAATACTCAGGAGTGAAAGTAAGCATAAAGTTTTAAACTAAAATCAAAGATTTCTCATTTCTCAGTAGTAGGGGAACATTTCCTAGAAGATAAGAGCTAATTAAAGAAGTAATTTCTAATCTAGAAGTAGCTGAGATGATATTTCTTGATATCAGTTTTTGAAACATGTTCAGCTATTAGCTGGACTAGATGCGAGGTTCCTTCCAACTCAGAGATTCTCTGAAATGTACAATCTGTATGCTGACCTCCTTGAAAAATAAAAACATAAAGCTACCATGAGCAAAACTGAACAAAATATATAATGTTTCTGAATTCCCTTGCTACAGTAATTTCTAATATTATGTATAGGGAAAAATGCATTTTGCTCTTCTTTGTAAGATTAATATAACTCGGTAATAGTGAAATCGGTTTCAATAAAACTGTCCACTTAAATCTAAGATACCTGAGATGGGGCCCAAGCATCTGTAGAAGTCATTTCAGTGAATCATTAAATTAGTAATTATGGCATATCTTCCATGTGCCTAGCGCTGTGCTAGGCATCTGCTGAGATAAAATAGTGTCGGCTAAGAATTTCTGTTCTGACTTTTGTGTCTGATGTGCAGGTAACTGTAAACTAGGAAACTTTAATTCTGAGAATGCCTTCACTTTCTAAATTCAGTCCTGAAATATCATTTGAAAAATAGCGTGTTGTTTTGAAGTATGACTTTGATTCAGTAAAACCTTTTGGGAGAATCACCTTCATTGCAACTTTAGAAAATCTAGGTTTCCAGTTTGCTCCCCACAATGGACTTGATTCCTTAAGGCAGGGAAGTTAGGCCTGGGCTTCTTGTGGTAAAGTAATCCCTGTGCTGTGTGATCGTGTGACAGTTGGCATGTAGCAGAGAGCCGTCAGAGAAGGCAGGAGGACCAGGGACAGTGGAGCAAGACCTGCTTACTGCCGCCTGACGTCAGGGTCTCCTGATTAGACCAAGGCCTTGACTCGCAGCAACCTTGTGAGACTGGTTGTACTGGGACCCAGGACAACCCCCAGGACACCAGACTCTTGCAGGTTCAAGTACAAGCACAACCGGACATTTGGAAGCACATCAATGGGCTTGCCGAAAGTACAGATCAGGGAGATAGACCCTATGTTCCTTGTTAATGTTTGGATCCTTTCCCCCTCTTTCTTGGCCTACACATGCCTCCCCTGGAGGCGTGGAATTAAGCCATCCTTCAGAGTGTACAAATTGGTGGTCACTTGCTGGGCTGGCAGAAAGGGAAGGAGGATAGCAGAGAAATTCACTTTGTTTTTCACATGCACATGAACAGCAACGTTGCTGTCTTGGAAAATAAGAGTTAATGTGACGTGTTTCCCTCCCCCTTTCCCGGTAAGTTTCTGTGTTTTTCTTTCTTGGTGATCATTCTTGGGTTCTGGCAAAGCTTCTCTTCTCTGGAAAGCCTTGTCTGTGACCGTGCCACTTTTCACTTTCTTTCTCTCAATGGAAATTAGAAGCATTAAACACATCTCCAGTCTGAGAATAAAGCTGTTTGAAGTGATGTTAGTGTCTGGGGACACCACTGCAGTGCTGACAGTCTTTTTGCTTATCACCTGACGCTGGGACTGTTTGGTACTTTCTTTGGTGATCTCACTGCCCCTGTACCCAAATTTATTGAGCACCCAAAGTTTCACTGCTGAAGATAAAAAGCAGAAACAGTAAGTGAATGCTTGTTTTATGGACCTAAGTACAAGAAGCGTTGGAGAAAACAGACAGAATTAAGTGGAACTTACCTTGTTTTGAATATTTGACCGAAAGTTTAGATGTATAATCGATGAAAAACCTATCTACTTTAGATAAGAAAAATACTTGCAGTTGAGATAATGTTTTTATTTGGCTTTTTCATGCATGCTGCATGTCACACGGTACTTGTAATGATACCCACAGTTACCTGATTGTTAAGGAAATTAGCTATTTGGAGTATCCTTTTTCTTAAATGAGGCAGTAGAGGGGTACATACCAGTGTGGCAGAAATCAAAGAGAAATGTTCCTGAAAGCTTTTGATCAAGACACTTGAACCTTCCTCAAAGGTTGATTCTAGCCAGCCCTAATGCTTACTGCCCAGAGTCGGGGTTCAGGGCTCCCACTCGGCTGCATTCTTTATCATTTATTAAATTGCCGTTAGTTCAGGTAGCAAAATGCCGTCTGCAAGCCTGTATTGATTGGCCATTCTTTGCTCATGTGATGAGAAGAGCACCATTCTCTCAGGAGGCATTCCCTTTTTTTGGTAAAGTAGGTCGCTCTAGGACATGGAAGTGCCTGAAGCCTCCCTTACAGATGAGTGCCCCTGTCCCCGCTGCCCCCCCAGGAGCGCAGCATCGGGCGGAGCTGACGGTGGGGGCTGGTGTTGGAATGTTTCATAAGACGACGTCGCCGTCGTGCAGAGCTGTTATGATCTCTGAATGTTAATGTTCTTTTCTTATCACTTTACTGTGTAGATGCCCTTCATGAGACACACCTCTGCCACAGCTCGTCCTCGGAGGCTCTCCATAGAGTACCTAAAGTCAAGGAGAACAGCTGTCTTGACTTGTCTTTATAAGCTTATCACGACCAAAAGTTGGGTTTGCTTGTCAGGTCTGCGTAGAATGGGATTGATTGGCTTGTTGCGCACTGACAAGGCAGTTCATTTTCCTGCTTTTTTTTTTTTGCACTAATCAGAAACACTCGATATGTGCATTGTTGGAAAATGCTGGATAAATGTCTTGTCAGAATTGTCCTATTAAGTGATGCCTTTTTCCCCTGTGCTTCCGTGGCAAATGATGATGTACAGTGCTGGGACTCGGTGAAGAGGGACACAGTCTATGGGACTTAAATGCCGCTGGCTGCTCCTCGGCGGTGTTACAGAACAAAGAAAGCCATGCTCTTCCTCTAGTCTGCTTCCTGTTTGTGTTCCAATTTCCAACAACGTCTTGTGGAATTCCCATTGAAGCCTATTCTGTGAAAGGATCGTGCAGGGCCAGGAAGGGCTTTGCCTCTGGCAGCACTGGGCTGTCTCATTCTGAAGTCGTTGTCTGGTTGTGGAAGCCAGATCCTGTGCCTATTAGCATGAATCGCTCAGTGTTTGCACTTCTGATTTAACCATGTGAACAAAAGTGGCTTTCTGGATCTCTGTTGAGCAATACTTGAAATGTGCAGTCTTTGGTGTCTTCTCTGAGCTCACAGTGTTCAGGCTGAATCTGTTTTCCCCAAACATACATAGTGAAAGTATGAGATCACCAGAAGGGTCCTGAGTGGTCTGACTGCACCTTGTGCCCACTCAGATATCTGCATCAGCATCTGTATCTGTCCAGGGAGATACAGGAATTACATTTTACATCTGCTAATTTTTTGATCCAAATTTAAAATCAACAACAGAAATGGTTTGAATCTCCTATTCCTCCAGCCTGAACTGACTTGGAAGAGACTTTTTGCTGAAATACTTGTAAATGACTGCATAATTCCTTATGGAAACTCCTGATTTACAGTGGTGATTTGGGTTGAAAATTAATTAAATTTAGGAAAAAAAACAATGAAAATGTTATAGGTTATTGAGGGGAAAACGCAAATAAAAAGGTACTGTATTCCCTATATTATAGCTATCTCATAGTAGAAAACCATATGTTTGGCTAAGATGTCCAATAAAAGTAACATGGTGTGTGTAAAATGGTGTATAAATTGAGATAATTAAATTATCAAAAGATATTTTACAACATATCTGGGAAAGATTAATATTCTGTAGCAAAGCACTAAATAGTTCTGTTATATTGCATTAGAAATCAGACACCAGGTTGTTGTCATAATGTAGGAATAAGAAAAATGACCATTTCTAGAATCTAACCAACTTGAGAAAAAATGACAACCGTTTTCCTAATGGAAAAATGCTAATGTGCGAGCAGCCTTGGCCTTCTGTGATGTCTGATTAGAAATTACATATGGTCACTTTTTTCTTTGTTGAAATTATCATTCCAAGTGACTTTCTGTGCCTCTGTTAATCAAAACTGTTACCACGCTTCCATGAGAACGCCGTGTAATCCTGAAGCCTGAGAGGTGATCGTCCTTTTGTGGGCAGATTGAAGTATCTTTTGTCTCATAGCATAACATAGTAGCCCCATAATTCATGAGCTAGGTTTTTGCAAAGGCGAGCTTGGAAGGGGGAGTACCGTGGAAGTAGTAAGATCAAGCACTGCCTGTCCTTCCTAGTGGCTTCTCCTCAGAACTCTCCAATTCTCCACACTATAAAACTGGCCTTGTCCATAAATGGCCCAGCTGCTATTCTGAGGTGATGTTAATTTGTGCTTAAACAATCTGTACCGCCAGCACTTGAGAGCTCCCCGGTTTGGATGTGGAGTGATGTGCATGTGTTCATCACATCCAAGAGGGAAAAGGGAGATCCGAAGATGAACTCAGTTATTTGAAGAAAGGAGAGAGAGAAAACCGATGGCATAAAAATAGCTTGTTTTGCCCTGCCCCACATGAGGACAGCAGGTGATCCCTAAATCCGTCATTATTCCTGCTCCCTCCACCAGACCAGTCACAACCTTTCTGTGACTTAGGAGATCACAGGCAGGTACCATGGGGGCCCCAGAATCCATTACCTTCTGCATTTTCTGGGCATGAGCCTCCTGTTCCATTGGTAGCTAGGCTGTCCTTTAACAGCTTTCGAGGCATGACCTTCAAGGACCCAGGCATTTTCCATGCCCTGAGGAAGGGAAATGGTCAACCTGTAATCAGTGTCCATAAATGGGTGGTTTGAATGGAAGAGTGGTGTTGGATGGATAGGCCAAAGAGGACAGGTTCAAGCTCTTTAGTGGGAAGCACCTAGAATAAAAATTCTGGCGTGTTTCTAGAAGGAAGAATTTTTTTCATTTTCACGAACATGAAATTTACTCCTCTTCTGTCAACCTGGAACTCCCCCTTCAAAGCAGACCCTTGACAGTTCCTATTACTAAAGCTTTCCTGGTGACTCTCATTGTCATGCATTTGTAATCTAGAACCTCTCAGATAACCAAGCTAGCCACTTCCTTGATGACTTCTTTTGTGTTCTGTGTTTGAATGCATTTCTTATTACAGTCATAATATGTGCTAAGTGTCCATTTGCATTGGTCACCCCACAACTAGTCACCCTGTGAACCCACTTTCCCAGCATGATGTGCGAATACTTATTGTCCTTATTGAATAAAAAGAAGTTACTTGTTTAACTTCATGGATCTACTTTTTATTTGGATCATATTTTGAGAATATTATTATCACAGACCCAATCCAATGTGTAACGATCTCGAAATGGAAATGGTGTTTTCTGTTAGAGAGGTCTTTTTTTTCAGTTTCTGAAGCTGTTACTTAAAGATTAGCCTGTTAATGTTGTGTTTCAGCAGCTCCGAGGTAATCACTTTCACAGCTTTAGGTGGTTACTGCCTCCTGTAAATGGAGAAAGGGGGAGGGAGTCCTTTGATTTGTTGGGTTTTTTTTAATTTGGCGTTTGCTGTTTGTTTTTTGTTTATTTAAAAAAATACTCTGCCTGAGTCAGCCCTTTGTGAATGAATGTGGCTGGTATTAACGGTGGTGACCTAGGATGTTTCTATGGTGGGCATACTTTGCATCTCTTATTCCTTTATGGAAATGCAGGCCTTTCCCCTGTGCTCACTCCTAAGACTTTCTGGAGGCTAGCTGATAAGGCTGCCTGCTGTGCCAGTGGAGGGGATGTCCTGAGATCGGACTCTGGGGCTGGGCCTCCCCCAGCCGGTTCTCTCATTTATCTGATTTACATGGCAAAATCAGGAGCTACACTATTGATTAGAGCATAATTAGTTAATTATGAAGTGAGAGATACAAGTTCTGTGGGGTGTGAGCACAGCAGGATATTCTGCCCACACATTTCCAAGGGCATGAGCAGATGGAGATGAGTTTGTTAAGGAACAAAGCGGCCAAGCTTCAGGTATGGAGATAGCTCATCAGCCTCCCTCCCAGGCTGTGCTGAGGCACTGGACCTTAGTCCTCGGGTTTTTACGTTACTGTTTGCATGTCTGTGCTTTTCCTTTGAGTCCTACATATCTCATGTTATCATCATCCCTTTTTATTCAGGAATTCCAAGAAAAATTTGTGTGGGAGATAATTTATTTCCAGTTAACATAATTTTATGCAAAATTATTTTTATTTTCCTTCCAAAAAGTGATTATTTTTATTCAAAATTGTTTAGATCAAAGTATGCACTGGATTTAATGAAAACACTTAACATTTTAATTGTTAAAGAAATTTTCTATCTCGACATGTATGGAAAGCAAAAAAATGTATTAATCTTAACATTAAATGCTATTTAAATTTTGGCAGGATGAAGAATTGTGTTCATCTGCTATGATTTGGAAATATTTTAACACGTGGTACAGATCTTAAGATGTTTGATTGGAATGACTGGCAATTCTTCAGGGGTGGAATCCATCACCCTGAATTTTGAGAGGGTTTTTTTGTCTGTTTACTGTTATCTGGATTCCTTTTTAAACATTAATTGAACTTTTTTTCTCTATAAAAAATACGATGGAGTAGACAAATCTGACCCATCAGTTCTTCTGTTAAAAAGAAAAGAAAGGAAAAGGGAAAAACAAATGTGATGTTTAAGATCAAAAGCCAGGCTGGCAGTTTTGCTTGAAGGCAGCTCTTCATTCTGTGCCATCCTGGACTTGGCACGATGAGTGCAGTGGGACATTGATTTCCTGGAAAGGGGACCAGACTGGCCTGAACTGTCCACTCCTTTGGAAGGGAGGCCATTTGCATGTGACAGGCTCCATTTTCCTCTAATACTGACATTGTCTCTTGAATTTCCTGTGTGCTAAAACACTTCAGGCCAAATGGATCGCAAAAATGCCACAGAAGGGGAACTGAAAGAGTTAATGTTGTGCCTGGGGTCTTACCTCCTGTGTCAGTCAAGTGCCAAGCAGAATCACCACGGGTTTGTTACTGTGAGGGGGCGAGGAGGGGCATTTTGCGATCCTTCTACCACTGTTTTTTTTAAAAAGGAATTCAGTGGAAATCATGTGCCATCCAAAAGACATGGTTGTCTTTTAAATTTTCCTTCTGTTCTTTGTCTTTTTTGTGGACTAGCAGTCTTGTTGGTGATGATCTTTTGGTAAATGAAGGCTTACAAACTCAGACATGAGACCACTTCATGATTGTTTTTGAAATCCAATAAGCTAACCTTACCTTTTTCACCCTTAGGGAATCCCATCTTGATGTGTGCATTCAGTAGCAGTTTAATTAAATAATCAGGTTCTCTCTGTAATTGGACAAAGAAGTAGATTTCAGATCTCATTTTGCAATTTAAGAACAACATGCTATATTAATCTGGGTTGTCAGTTTGGTACTATAAGAATACTTCCTTAAAAGGATAATAAGCTTTTCACTTCCCAAAAAGAAGCAATTTCCTGATTTGGATATTTAGTATTTTTAGCCTTGCATCACCAAATTGCTATTTGGATTATGTGATAGTCATGTGTGATATTAATGGGTACATCTGTCTTTAATGCTTGTTTCATTTGGCATACCATTAATCATTATTAGACACAATTTCTAAAATATACATTTAAAAATTTAATCCAATTAATTTTAAACATAACAGAGAGAAAATGAAGAAATTTTTCTTTTTATGCGATGAGATTATTTATTTCAGCAACATGTGAAATAAATATTTTGAAATTTGAAAAAACATCCCAAATTATCATAGATCGCTGCTCGTTTTCTCATACTCCTTTTACCTGGTGGCTTTGTGCTAGATGATTCAATTACAGAGAACTACTTATTACGTGCCTGCTGGAAGACTATATTTATTCCTGCTACAGCTAACAGGATTTTATAACCAAAACAAAACCTTCTTTTGTGGGTAGCCATGAGGGCGTTAATACAGACTGTTGGTAAGTAGAGTGATGGGTGTGTAGGGCTGCTAATGGTGTCTCTGTTTCATGTCTTGGGTGTTCCTTTTTTCACACTTGGGCATAGAGTCATGGCCTTCCACATTGGGTATTTCTGTTACTGCCATACAGAGCAGTGGTTTTTCAGTATTTGTTACCAGTTTCCCAGAATAGGCTGCCCTAACCCTTCCACATGTAAATAGAGTTTAAAACACAGTCTAAGAAGCCCATAATTCCAACATTAGAAGGTACCTTAGAGGCATCCTCAAGCAGCTGATACCTGACCAAGAATCACCTCGACAGTGTTCCCAACCAGCAGGTCCAGCCTTTGCTGAAAGACATCGAGTGAGGGAAGACCCGCCATTCTTTGAGGTAATCCATTCCACTATCTTGACAGCTCTGATGGGGAGGACATTGTTCCCTACTGGAAGCCTCCAGTCTTCCTCTGGAATTTCTGCCCACTGCTCCTAGTTCTGTCTCTGGGGCCGAGCACGTCCAACTCCTCTTAGTCCTTCACCTCCTTGAAGCCCGCTGTTCTGTTTCCAAAGTCTTCTCCTCACTCTCAGTAGCCCTGTTCCTCTGAGTGGTCCTCAGGTACCCTCTTCGGTGTTCTTCCCTTTCCCAGTAGGCTTACTAAGTTGTGGTGCTCAGAGTTGGAGGTGGTACTCCAGAAGGGGGACAGTCCCTAATCACCTTCCGTTTTCTTGAGGCCACAGACCACATTTCTCAGAAGAAAGCTTGAAGACCACCTCTGCTTTAGGCACTACCATGGCCCACTGCATTCTCCTCTTGAGCTTATTGAACAATGGAACTTATTGATTACACCAAATTTTTCTTATTATCTACATAGCTTAAAAGATAACTGTATAGAAATATTTTTCTTTATACATACAGATACATCCAGCTATATCTGCACACCTGCCTGTCATTCGTCTGTCCTTCATCTGTCTGTCTCTCATCCACCTCTCTATTCATTTGTCATCTAATCTATACATCTATAATCTTCTATATCTATATCCATCCATTAATCTACCATCTATCATCTCCATCATCCATCCCTCCATCTTTCCATCTATCCCTATCCATCCATCCATCCATCCATCCATCTATCTAGCCTATCTCTCTCTCTCTCTCTCTCTCTCTCTATTCCAGGAAGAAGCAGTGGGGATCATGGGGGAAAACCCTAAACTTTGCAGAGACATGAATTTGCGGCTGTCTCTGATACTTCATGCCTGTTGGTGCAAATAACAACTTCCCTGAGCCCTAATTTTCTCATCTGTAAAATGGGAAACATCCCACTTAATGTACCTGCCTGTGAGAGTTTCTGTGACGATGGTTTTAGTTAATGCCACAGATGTACTTTGCCAACCTCAAAGTACCCTATAAACACCAGCCACCATTGTCATCAGTATTACGTGACTGTGTGTGTGTGTGTGTGTTCATATTGAAGTTGGATTCACCTGAATTTTTAAAGGCCTAGAATGTAAAGACATTGCCTGTCTGGGGAAAACTCTAGTCTTTGTAGGTTTTGGTGGATCCTTTAATCCCTATTCCTCTTTGCCATTTAATCCCAAAGCTCCAGCTAACCTGTTTATTAGCTAGAATTATAGAGTGAATGAAGAGATAAGAGACGCTGGAGTCTTTTAAGTCCTCCCTGATCCCTGCTCACCATCTCTGACATCATAAATGTTATTTTTTCCCTGAACTCAATGTCTTTACACAAGAGGATCATTTGGAGGAACTGAGGCTCTTTAGCCTGGAGAAGAAAAGGTTTGGCAGGGATCTCAGCTCCCTTTAAAGGACTTGAAGAGCTGCCATGGGAAGGACAGATCGGCTACACAGTTTGGGGGGAGGCAGAGTCAGGCTTGACGTCCGAACAACCTTCCTAGTCTTAAATGGCATGGAGTGTGGCGTCCCCTTCCCTCATAGGGTGTTGTTCCTAAGGCCTCTGGGTCCTGCCAGCTCTGAGACCATAGGGTTCAGCAGCTTGAGTCAATACAGTGTCCCACCATTTGAGCATTCTCAGCCTGTGTTAAAATAATCTGCCCTGAAAGCTTCAAGGACTCCCCAGCAGTCTGGTGCCCATTCACCTCAGGGACTGGAAAGGACCTCAGTCATCTTGCCTACCCTTGTTTGACTGGAACCAAAGGCTAGGCTATTGCAAGTGCACCTGTCCATTGTCTCTAGGTCGGACGCTCCAGCACCTGGGCTCTTAGGTGTCATCAGTTAAATGTGCTGCAATTTCAGCCGAGTGACTGTGTCACTGACTATTACAGGCACATACCCAGGGAGGGGCTCTGAAAGTGTCCAGATGCTCTCGTTGGAGCCTCATGAAACAGCTGGGATTCAGGGCTTCCGGACTTACTTGACCCCATTTGGCAGATCAGAAAACAAAAGCCCGGGGACATCCAGTAAGTGTGCGAGGTTCAGTGTCTCAGGGCGCAGTTCTTTATTTCCACACCAAATGGACACATGGCACAAGGCATTGCTGAGCCAACCCCCCTCTCCCTCCCCCACCACATCCACACACTGACTTAGCCTGGGTCGACCAAGAGGAAGGAGACCAGAAAACAGTGGTGATCACTCTCCAGGCTCTCAAAATGCTGGCCGTTAGGGACATTTCCAAGTCCCAAGAAGAGTCTGACCCCTGAGCATCTCTGCTTGGCAGGGCAGTTCTTTTATGGCCCTAGGGGCAGAAGTGACAGCAGTGGGTAGAAATTAAAGACGAAAAAGTAGGCCCAGGTCAGTTACGGGGTCTTTAGTGAGGACCCTGAGTCACTGAAAAAGTATCGGGCAATAGTCAAAATACTCCGAGAAGGCAGGAGCATATTCTTGAAGCATTTCTGTCTGAAATAATATCTCTAAACAATTGATGCTGAAACAGAGTCCCTCAAGGAGCTGTCTGGAAAGTTGAGCAGTCCAGAGACGTTCATTCTTCCCAGTGTCTAGGTAGCAGAGATTTAAATCTATAAAGGAAGATGGCAGCCTCTGACAGATGAGCTGCTCATGGATCCAAGGTTGGGACCACTCTAGCCCAGGCATCTTAGAGGTGAGGAGAGGAGGCCCAGGAAATGGCCACGTACCAGGTAAGGAGCCAGGCTGGGAGTCAAACCGAAGGTCTGGCCATTGGCTCGTGCTGTTTTTGATAGAGGAGTGACCAGAACTTTGAAAATCAATTCTGTCAGGGCCCAGTCCACCCAGGGAAGCAGCATCTGGCCTCCTCTTCTTCCAGATGTCTCATTTCTGGGGGATTCAGGGGAGTGGGGGGGGCTGTCTGATGATTTTGTTTGTTTGTTTTATAAATTACAGAGATTTAAAGATCATATTTGTGTGAATCATTGCCTGAGAGTGAGTAGCTGTTACTCCAGAGTATCTCATTGTTCTTGTATTGTGATAGGAATCTTTAGAAAGGGAATGTTTTTTCTAAGTGCTGGAGAAAAGCATGCCCTGACCTCAGTCTAGGGTCAGTGTCTACAAAGCAGTCAGCTTTCATCAGGTGCCTGGGCTCGAGGCTTGGAATGTGCTCCACCCTCTGACTAGCTCTGATGCTCCAATCTATTTTGAGGTGACAGAGTTATTCATTAGGGCTTCATTTTAATGTGAAAGTTGAGGTATTGAACGTTGGAAATCTTTCCTTTATTTCCAAATGTCTTCACAGTTAGAGGATTTTGCTAAGTATTGTTTATAACAATAGATAGTGGCCTTCTTTCCTAAGAAAAGAAAAGTAACTCAATTTGCTGTCAAATGGCAATTGTGATTTTTTCTCCCCAATCCTTACTCTTCTACGAGGTTTGGTGGTGTGGGGTTCTTTTCTTCCCTAGTTAGTTTACAGAGTTTAAATTTAAGCAGTCAAGAGACCCTCAGTAAATAGACTCAGGCAGAGCAGATTTTGAGAAATTGTTCCTTTAATGAAAAAGAACCCTAGGTCTATGCAAATAAAGCGAGGAAGGTAACCCTTCTCCATAAGATGGACAAATTTCCATTCTTTGATGAAACACTTTTCCCTGTTTCTCCATCTGATACGAAGTTATTTTCAGAAAGCATAACAAGGCAGTCATTTGCTAGTAGACTAAGGTTGTCAGCGGCAGAGAGATGCAATAGATAGTTTAAATTTTGTGAACTGTAGGGGGTAAACGCTATCAAAAGAAATGTTAATAAGCTTAGAATAGTTTTAATCGAGAGGGCCTAGAACTTTTAAAATCTAATATAGCAGGAGCCAGCAAGGTTTTTATAAGCCAACAATAATACCAAATTTTCACCTTTTTTATTAACGTTTTCTTGGATTTATTTCTTTTTAAAATGAGACACTGACAAATAGTATTATGTACTATTAGTATGTTGTCTGTGTTGGAACAAACGTGAAATTAAGAGCACTGCAAAAGAGATCCTGTAAAGGTTGCCTTGGGAACAAAGAGAGAAAACGTTAGCCGTAAAGCCCTGGGTTCGGGTCCACGTAGAAGAGATTGGGCCCAGAGTTCTGCAGATCCTGGAGAGGCTGTTTTTGGTGCGCTGGAATCTCCTAAGAGTAGAAATGGACTCTTCTTGCCTCCTGGAGGTTTTTCACTGTCCTTGTTCACCTATGGGGAGATACCTAACTCTGTCCTTTGTAACTGGAAGTGTTGTGGCTGACTGTGGCCGCCATGCATGTGGCCCTTCACTGGGCACCAACCTCTCTGTTACTGCAGTTTTCGAAACGATTTGAGTTTGTTAGCATTTATTGTGGCTGTTGCGCTTTGTTTTGCTTGATACGTCTGCTTGAGGTTGAGGGTCCCTGCATTGTCTGTGTTGTTGTGGCCACCCTGCCGTGAGCGGAGGAAGGAGCGCTTCAGGGGGTGGAGGCGGCCTGGCCTGCCCGCCCGCCGGCCGCCTCAGACACACTGCTTCACTTGATGCAGAAATACAGTCTCCCTGTTTCCCCCGCAGGTGTGATGGATGCAGACTCTGCTACCATTTGGGCTGTTTGGACCCCCCCCTGAAAAAGTCTCCTAAGCAAACAGGCTATGGATGGATATGCCAGGAGTGTGACACCACGTCTTCCAAAGTAAGTGAGAAAGACCCCTGGCCGACCCCCTGGGCTCTCGGCACATGGGGTACGTTTGCACCTTGGGGACAGATGGTCCCTGAAAGAGTGTGTTGCCAGATAGGAGGGAGGAAAAATGTTCATTCACCTCGACTGGGTGCTCTTTGTGTTTGTTGTTGAGGGAATGGCAGGATGTGTGTGAGTATGTGTGTGTGTGTGTGCTTGTGTATGTGTGTATGTACGTGTGTGCATGTGTGCATGCAGGGAAGGTACTAGTGCCCGGGGCCCAGAGCAGATTGCTCACCCCCTCCCAGGCATGTATTCATGGTTCCATTGCAGCACCCCGAATGTCCAGGAAGGAGAACAAAGATCATGCTCCCTCTTCCCCTGCCCGTCCTTCAGCACAGGCCAGCCCTGTGGCTGAGGCATCCCAGTCTCTTCATGGCCCTGCTTAGGAAAACCTTCGATGTGTTTTTCCACAGCATTGCTGTAACTAATGGCAGCACAAATAAACTTGTACTGAGCTTATGTGCTTCTAGTTTTAAACATAGTGTGATAGGAGCCACTGCTTCTAGACTTGCGCGTCCTAAAATCCTCTTCATATTTACCCCCATACAAGCCCGTTTCCCACGTCCTTCCCTGTAAAGCAAGGCCAGGGAGCTGGTGGGAAGGGCTGGGTGCCCACCAGGCTGTGCATGGGCTCTGTAAATCCTTCCATAAGGAGCCAGGAAGGACAGGGTGAACCTTGGGCATGGGCTGGCAGCCCACTGCATTGGCCCTTGTGGGGGCTGTGGAGGGCCGGTCTCCTCAACAGTTGGTCAGCGTGAGGAGGAAGCCTGGGCGCTGACAGCGGCCTCCTCGAGCCTCCTCCTAGGCAGGGTCTGGCCACAGCCTGAGGAACGCTTCACAAGGGATGGGGCCACCCAGCTTTCAAGTACAATTTGGGAGGGGCCCACAGGGATGCTGTGTGCGGTCTCAGGGCGCCTCCCAGTGGTCAGAGAGGACCCCAGAGGAAAGGTACTTATGTGATCATCAAGAAGCAGCTGGTCTGCGCTCATCTCTGCCTTGTGTTTGGCAAGGGGCACTTTATAGCCAAAAGCTGATGGTATTCACTCGGGGAAAACCAACTCCTGCCTTCAGCCACGGAGGTTTCTGTTGCCAAGGAGGTGCAGTAGGAAGCCAGGTTGGGTTGTTTAGTTTTTTGCTTCTCTCAGGTTGACATAGTAGCAGTAAGAACCAGCTTTTTGATCTTTCTCTCAACCAAAATTCCAGGTTGGGTGGATGTCAGCACAGTTTTCTGCAGGAACAGAGACTTGGAATCGCATTTTTAGTTTCTGTAAAGAAGACTATTGAGTCTTTTTCCATGGAATATAATTTAAACGTAGGAAACTCAATATTTTAAAATTTGAAATTATTCCTTCCTTTATTCTCTTATCATGTTTCCTCCTGAGATGGTCATTTTTATAGTAGTGGTGCTGACCAGAAAATAATAAAATTGATTTTGTTGGCAGTCAGCTCCGAGGTGTTTGGTAATAAAAGATTTTAAGCAGCATGGTGGACCGAGATCCATTACGTCTTTCTTGCTGAACTTGTAAAGAGACAAAATGTAGTCGCTGTTTAAAGAATCTGCACAAACTTTTTAGGGAAGAGAGCCAGCAGCATGGATCAGTGGACAAGAAGGCATGTGGAGCTTGGAGGCAGGAAGACCACAGTCAAGTCATTTAACCTCAGTGAGGAAGCCTCAGTTTCACAGGCTTGTTGTGAATGAGGGAATATGGGGGGAAAGTGGCTTTGCAGAGTTTAAAGTGCTGGGGAAACACTAGTTACCTTTTTTTTTTTTTTAACGTAGGCAATTTAAATCCTGAAGAGATTGAATCTCCCCTAAAAGAAATCAGGTATTCTCCCTGAAGGAAATTTAATAAAGCTTCCTTTATTTTTTTTCCTTTCTTTTCTTAGTAGAAATTGTTACTCATTAAGAATTTCTTTGGGGGGATGAGAGTTCCTCACCTTAGTGAGAAGTGTGGGGGAGAAGGCCAACTGGAAGGATGTGGGTCAGTGGACTGGCGAGGGAGTCAGGGAGGGAGGGCTCGGCAGAGCTGGGAAGTTACTGAGCTGGTAGAGCTTTGGCAAGGCTGCATGATGGGCATCCTTGTCATCTTAGGTCCAGAGTCCTTGGGTAAGAGGAGAAAAGTGCACAGTGAGAGGGAAGAGGACGGGAATCTGGGGATCACTGTCATTGCATTAACTGGGGGATCTTGAGCTAATTGATGTGGATGGAATAACTTAGGGCTTATAAAATCCTTTACTTAGACTAGCTCATTGGATCCCCCCAATAACCCTGTGAGGCAGGTATTACAGAGGGCCCAGGAGACAGAGTGCTGGGCCTGGAGTCAGGAAGACCTGAGTCAAATCCAGCCTCAGACACTTCCTAGCTGTGTGACCCTAGCAAGTCATCAAAGTGCTGGCTGCCTCAGTTTCCTTACCTGTAAATGAGGATAACACCAGCACCTGCCTTCCAGGGCTGTTGTCAGGATCCAATGAGAACATATTTGTAAAGCCTTCAATAAATGTTGCTGTCCTTGTTATCCTACTTTTACCAAAATCCTGGGGAATCAGAGGCAATAGAGCTTGGTGCTTGACCTTTTGACCACCCCTCCCCCCTCTCAGCATCACTCTTCAAAGGAGCCTCTAACTCTTCCACACCAATGAGAGGTCAGATGCCTCCAGGCTGCGTGCCAACCTTGGGGATGCACATACGCTGGCCTGAAACCTAAAGCTGCTTTACAGATGGCTGCCTTTTCTTGAGATGCCCAGATTCTGAGCAGCCTGTTCCCGTCTCCTCTTGTCTGTCAGAGATTGGACTGACTGGGACTTGGCTGCAGGGCATGAGGGCAGCACTTTCTCTGCCAGTCCTTTTTCCTGTCACTTGTGTGGAATGGGGGTGCTTACCACCAAGGTCTAAGGAGAATTCTCATCTCACAGAATTCAGGCCTTTGTGGCAGATTCCATGAAAACTGAAATAAACTTAGGAACTCTGTTCTAATTCTCCCCCCGCCCCCCACCTTCTCCCTGGCAAAGGAGGCTCCCCAAGCCTGAGTGATACTGTGGCCTAACAGGATTGCTTCTCTGATGAGCAACTGAGTCAGATTACTGGATATTATGCCCACAGGTCACTGCCTGTGGTCCTCCAGAGCTTGGGGCTGTCACTGCTTGGAGGGGCTTGGCCCAGGCGTCCACACCCTAGAGCCATAGAGAATTCTTCCACAGTGAGCATGATGACTTGTGACCTCTAGGGAGCTGGGCAGAAGCAGAGCAGCCGCAGACATCCAGACGGCTAATGGTAAAAGAGAAGATTCTCCAGTCTCATGTGGAGGTGGAGTGACGGCAGCTAATGGTAAAAGAAAAGATTCTCCAGTCTCATGTGGAGGTGGAGTGACGGCCGAAGGGCAGTCTAAGTAGAGCATGGGGAGGTACAGATGGGCTGCAACCCGCAACACAAAGGGGTTTCTGGTCCAGTGAGTGACCAGACCTCCTGGGCTGCTCGAGTCCTGTCTTCCTCCTCAGACTTGACCCTCTGTCTGAGATCAGGACTGGCATCTCCCTGCACCCTAGTCCTTGGTCTTGCTTATGACTTCTTGGACCCTTTACTGGAATGGGACCTAGTCTTATGCTCCCACTCTCCTCAGCCTGATTCTTACCCTTCCATCTCCTGTCAGACCTTGTTTACAGCCTCAGAATGTGGGGGGAGGGAGTTCAATGCATTCCCACCACTCTCTGAGGGCTCCTTTTCTCTTCCCTTGGATTGGTTTCTCTTGGTAATTTCAGATTTCATTCTCAGAACCTCCCCTTTGCCTTTACTCCCTCAGTAGAATTTTAGGTGATTAGCATTTGCTTAAGCTTTAGCTGTCACCAAAAGGAATACACCACCTATGTGGATGTCGCACCCCAGTGGCATTTAAAATTCAGATTCTGCGTTTATTCAGAAGACATGAAAGGAAAGTGTAATTTTTTTTTCATTGCTTTCCTGTAGTGTTTATTTCTTAGATGAAAATGTTTTCCAGTGTGAGTGCATGCCATGGATGGTCCAACAGCATCTCCCTATCTTGCAAATGATGACAAAAGGCCGTGTTTTGATATGTTTAAATGAACACATATATATATTTGCTTTAAAATTGCTTCCTCCTGATTCGCATTTTTGTTTTTCCAACTGGTAAGGGTGAGGGCTTAAACGTCCATCATGTTAGTTGTAGTGAGCCTGGACGAGGTTTTTTTTGCCCCCAGTCTTTCATCTCGGTTTAAGATCTGTTTTATGAAGAGCTGTGCAGTATACATGACAGGTCATTATCCTCCTGCTCTGAGATGAGCTGCTTTAGCCTAGAGACTAGATTCAATCACTCCTATTGGATCTTTCTGCCGCGTTGCGCCCCTTTAGTGGTGATAAATTGTGAATGCTCAGTGAAGTCCCCACAGAATATGTCCTGGACCCCTACCTCCACCCTCCACAGTTCCTGGCATACCAGCTGAAGGAGATATAGGGGATGGGGCTCGTTGGTCGTTTGGGTTGCAGAACATTCGCTGAGCATCCTGCCTCTCTCTGAGAAGGGCCAGGGCAATTTCTCAAAGGTATAACTTGCTGCAGTACGTTAAACAAGCAAGTTTAATTGAGCTCGGTAATGTTGGAAATTGAATGTCTTGGTTTTATTCATTATTAAGATTTATTAAAAATATGAAATAAAAATGAATTATCTTCCAAATGTCTTTTAAAACTTAAAGCATTTAACTTGCTCATAAAATAAGGTTTTATACGTATAATTCAGATGCTCATTTGGCCTTGGGCATTTTATTTGATGTTAGGTTGCAATTTGTTTCTCAGTTTGATTACATATATAAAGAAAGTGCTTTGTAAAACTTAACCGTGTTGGCTGCTTTTGTTGCCGCACACCTGGGATCATAGCTGGAACACTGTCTTGTGCAAGTGACTGAATTCACCACCTCATGGTAGAGTTGCCAGGAAGTAGCTGCCAGCGATTTATTTCTTTTCTGTACTCAATAGGCTTCCTTTGGAGTAGAGAGGTCCAGCACAGCACCTTTGCCCCATTCTGGGAGGATAGATAGATGACCCGAGTGTTGGAAGTAGAGCCAACAGAGAGGAGAGGACCGAGGAAATAGCTGGATTGGGAGCAGGTTTGGTGGTTGGTTTGTTTTTTAGTATAATACAAGACCTGCACATGCTTGTAGAAGAAAGGGCAGCATCCAAGAGAGAGATGGAAAGGGAGGTGGGAGCAGAGAGAAGGTATTAGCACTAGATCATGGTAGAACACATCGTGTAGGGATGAGTGAGTGGTACAGAAAGGAAAAGGACAGGGCTATCTTTGGCCAGGGGAAGAGCCAGCCAGCTGAAAGTTGAGGAGGCAATGAGTGTTCTGGAGGGCTTCAAAGAGTTGGTAGACAAAGTGCTGTGGAACTGTGTCATCAGGACAACCTAGACAGGAAATCATCCCCTAGTATATTGCTGCTGCCTTGGGAAGAGAAATCTCCAGTTGGGTTCTGACCAAAGGCTTTCATTTCACAAGTAGCATGAATAACGTTTTTATTAGATTAGCAGGCATCTCCTTAGTGTGTGTTCTTTCCTGACCCTGTGGTAGGCCTTTGGATGCATCAAACCGTCCCTGTCCTCAGAGAGCCTCCATTTTGTAGGGGGCGACCATGCTTACTATGCTATATGCAAGATGGGTACAGGGCCAGGGAGGACCCTGGCACTAAGGGTCACCAGGATGGGACTCGAGTAGAAGATGTCTCTTGGATGAAGCCTTGCAGAACAGGGGAGAATTGAAGGTCAAGTATACTTCAGGAAGGGAGGCCCAGGAGACTGCCTGTTCAAGGGCCTGCTGTGCTGTGTGTCTACAAGGAGGACCCACCAGGAGGCCATGTGGACTGGACAGTTGGATGCAGGAAGGGGAGGGGTGGGGACATTTTGATGGGGCCAGGTTGTGGCCTCTTTCACTACCAGAGCATTTGGTATTTGATGCTGGCGGGAATAGGTAGAGATGGGACTTCATTGAGTGGAGAGGTGATTGGGTCAGTCATGTCCTTTAGGAAAATCACTTTGACAGTTGAGTGAAAAAAAGGATTGGAAAGGGAAGACTTGAGGAAGAGAGATCATTGCATTAGTGTAGGCTAGTGGTAACTGGGGTCCTGTATGGGGCTAGGGAGGATGACTGTGTGAGTGGAAAGAAGGAGATGGGGTGAAAAATGTGCTGGTAAAGCATATGTCCTGTTCACTGCTCTGCTGTCAGAAAGGGTGTGGAGAAAGAATTCACTGGTTAGGCATTGAACTGACTAAAGTCACTTCTACCCCAAAGGTGATGGGGTGAGGTGGGCAGGCCAGATGGTTTCTCAAGGCCCATTTCTGGCCCAAAGTTTTGTGATTCTCTTAAGGAAGTCCCTGTGTTAAAGGAACTGCCCCTTTTCCGTATGAGTTATTTAAGCAGCCCTAGCATATCTGCTTTATTGAACCTGCATGAGAACAATGGTAAAGACGTCAGGGCTGTCATTTTATTGACTATTAAGTGGCAAATCTGAGTTGAGTCCAGTCCCACCTGTTCATGTTTGACTCTGGTGGTGAAGTTTGAGATTTGGTCTTTTAGACCAGACACTAGAGGCTTGATGCCCACATGGCTCTCTGTTGGCCAGAACGGTTCAGGCTTGCTTTGGTCTAGGCAGAGTGAGAACACAGTGTTTACAAGTGAACTCAAAATTAATTAAATCCACTGTGATCTGTTCAGAGAATAAATACTTAGGGCTGCTTCTCCCATTCATTCTTAGGCTCTTAAGAAGTTCGTGAACTTTGGAAGGGAGCTCTTGCCTTCCATGTGGATGGTCCAGATTCAGCCCCAGCTTTGGCCAAGGTCTCCTTGGGTGCTGCTGGCTTCAGTACGCCGCTCTTTATTTCTTTTACACCATATTAACATATTGCAATCTAAAGTCTGGTCACCCAAGCTGCAGGAATTCTTAATGTTTTCTCTGAAGGTTTCTTAAAGGTTTATGTTGCACTGTTATGTTCTGATGGGAATTAAGTTGGGTTTTTTTGCTAAATGTACCTTTTCATAATGGTTACAAATGATTATTTGCTTCAGTGGTTTGAAACTCTACAGTGTATGCTTATAGAGGTTAAATTTTTTTATAGTCACTTTGAAAAGTTCAGGCAGTATCAATGCATTTTATGCAGTGAATCTTTAAAGTATGAAACAATTGAGATCTTCAGGGTTGTCCTCCCATCATGTGGAGTCACATGAATTCATTAATTTTCTGGAAAATCTTCCTTTATATCTAGTAAAAATTAAGATTCTCAAGTAACATTTGAAAATTTGCTTCTTACCACATCCTGCACTTTATAAACATGAGCTGTTGTCGCCTGCACCAAAGTCCTTCATATCCCTGGTTTACCTGAGGGTGGGGAAGGAGCCTGGCTTTCTGGATGAATTCTTTCAGGCCCTCAATGAGCTTGGAATGATCTTTAGCAGAGACCAAGTGCTGGACCATCCTCAGTAGTGTAAGGAGGCTGCCTAAGCTGGTTGTGAGACACAGCAGTTCACAAAGACAGTCTTCAGAGGCGCAGAGGGATCCTGGTTTGTTGGTGAAGGGAGTCTACCCTGGTGAAATCACAGGTGCAAAGAGTCTTTGTAGCTCACATCAAACTGTGTTTTCTCCATGATTTGGGTTCTGTGACAGGCCAATCCAAGTAAACCCCCTCTGCTACCATACTGAGTCTTTGCTTTTGATCTTGTGATTCTTAATTTGAACCATCCAGGGATGAGAATGAAGTCATATGCACGAGATGCCAAATGATCTCTAGGATCCACAGAGGGTTCCCTTGTTTCTCTTTGTCATTTGGTGTGAGATTTCTTTCATTTTAATCGCAGAAATGTCTAGCTTTCTCCTGGGAAATTTTCTTACCAGAGCCAACGCCTCCTCCTGCTTCCCACCTCCCACCCCATGGCTTCATGCTTTTTGAGTGTGAAATGAAGTGTTTGGAAGACTTCAGGTTTTCAGGATAGAGCTCATGAGTTGGCACCCAAGATACCCATCTGACCCTAAAGGCTCTCCAGTGTTTGACTTGTACCCACATCACACCAGCAGGTGGTATCAGGACCTGGCAGCACTGGTCCCTGCTGATGGTCCCTGTGGAGAAAAGCAGGCTGTGAACTCGAGTCCTGAGGATAAGCAAGCTCTGAGGCAGGAGCTCAATCCCAGTCTCAGCATCTTTGGCTCCTAGGAGGCAGGGGCATTCGAGGCCACACTAGATCTGTGATCAGGTCTCTTTGTAAACAAAAAACATAGCTGATAACAGGAGCAAATAAGCTGGAAAGAAAGTAGATCATTTTAGTTTGACCTTGTAGAAAATAGGATCTTCAAGTTTGCCATTGGCATTCTAAGCAGGAAGTAGTAAACATTTATTAAGTGCCTACTGGGTGCCATGTCCTATGCTCACTGCTTCTAGAGATGTGGAAAAGGGCAAAAGACAGCTCCTGCCTTTGAGGAGCTTACACCACGAAAGGAATCTGAGTGGGGGGAGAGAAGGGTATCTAGCAGTGGTGGCCTCATGAAATGGGAAGAGCTCTGGAGTGGGTGGGGGAGTAGGGAAGAGGGCTTACTAGGAGGTGTGAGTTCAGAGTTAAGGAAAGGCAAGACAGCTCTTACCCTCAAGGAAGTCTATGGAGGGAAACAACATGCCACTAACTGGTTACAAACAGGTTATAGACAGGGTTTTTGGAGTTGGAATTTGAAGTAAGCCAGAGAAGCCTGCAGGCAGAGATGAGGAGGGAGAGTGTGAGTGCTCAGGACCAGGAGCAGAAGGGCAGTGTTGGTGGAATGGCCAGGGTCACTGGGTCAAAGAGTAGGGGCTGGGGAGGTGGAGGGTTAAATGAGAGTGGAAAGGTGTGGGTCAGGAAGAGCCAAACACCAACAGTGACCTGGAGCGTACCTAATTGGACATGCTACTCTGATGCCTTTTGTCATTGGCTACCACTACAAGGTGGTTTATACCAGTGTGGTCAGATTCAAATAGAAACTGACCCTTTGCCACATACTGACTCACAAACCATGAATGTTATCCGTTTTATTGTATTGTTAAACATTTCAGTCTGATTTGGGCTAACGGCTCTGACTAATACCATGATTTTTACATGTGTATTTTTGAACTGTCTGTCTGTGGCCAGAGTTACCTGGAGGTATGTTCTTGTAGCCTGGTCAAGAACGGAGGAGAGAGTGTGACTGCTTAGGACACTTCTTTAGGAGAGTATATCAGAGCTGGAGAGGCTATATTTAGTAGCTGCATTGAAATTGCAAAGGAGGAGATAAAAGGGGAGATGTAATAGGAAGCGCTATAGGATTGAGGGACTAATTGGATGTGCAGAGAGATCAAAGAGTCGACCTCCCTGGACGCTTCAAACCTGAGTCATTGGTGCCAGTGAATGAATAATGAATGGATGGATGGATGGCAAAGGAAGATGAATATGTACATGCTAAGCATGAAATGAAGATGGGCTTGCTAAGGATGAGCAAATGTAGTCAATGCTGACTCTGTGTTAAGGGCTTGAGATACCACAGCGGATTTGGGGATTTAGTCAGACCCTGGGCTCTGGCCACTGGACCTGCTGCTGGTCCTTTTTAAGATGTTTCTCCTCACGTCAGGCCTAACCCACTGCTCCAAGCTCCGTCCTCTGGACTCATGTCAGACAAACTGCTCCCTCTTCCAGTGACTGCCCAAAGATGCTGCTGCTTTCCTTTGAGTTAAGATGTTCCCAGTTCTTGCACCCAGCCCTCAGAGCCTCAGGGATGACGATTGTGTACTTTATCCAGAAGGTCTTTGTAATCTTTCTGGGTTCCTTCTTGTAGTATCTCTTTTGTCCAGATGAATCAGGAGGAGGGAGAGTAGTCATCAGGTGGGACACATTTTGGGAGGTTCTCTGT
Organism: Notamacropus eugenii; assembly: GCF_028372415.1. NCBI lineage: Eukaryota > Metazoa > Chordata > Mammalia > Diprotodontia > Macropodidae > Notamacropus > Notamacropus eugenii. Next base: position 5,019,590 of record NC_092874.1, read on the forward strand.
TACTTTTCAGATACATGGCTTGTTAGTGTAGTAGAACTTCCTGTTAGTATCTGGTTGACCAGTGCCTGACTCAGTATGCCTCAGAGGGAATCCTTAACAACTATGATCAGAACTCATTGTTTAACTGAAGCACTACCCTAAGCATTGTATGGAAGAGTCCTCCCACCATTGGTACTGCCACCATTGCTACTTCTGCCACTGCCACCACCACCACTGAGACCTATTCCCATGAGGGTTGGCAATGAATGCACTTTTTCCACAGGAGCCTAGGGAGTGAGGCAGGTCATTAGCAGCATTTTGGAGATATTGAGATATATCTAGGATTACACAGCCAATAAGTGTCTAAGGGCAGCATTCAGCCCCAGGTCTTGACTCAGTTTCCAATGTTGACTTAGGGCATTTGACCTCGAGGAGCTCATGGCACTTTTGGAAAGTGCAGCCTATGAATTCCAAGATCAGAATCTTTAGAATTATTAAGTGAGGGGCACCTGAAGCATTTCTTTCATGTAGCCCCCATTCCACGTTTTATCTGACCTTCTGCACACTGCAGGTTCAGCCAAAGATGTCTAATGACTGTTTCGGAAGCTCCATTTTGAATGGCACAGTGAGCGCACCTTGAGGGCTCTCAGCTTCCCTCTTTTTAGCTTCCTGGAAACAAACCTATTTGGACCCATCATTTCCAGCGTCCTTCCCATGCCTAATCGTGAGTTACGGAGGGAAAATGTCGTTGCTCAGCACATGAGACAGAAGCTTTGGGTTTTATTTTTCAAAAGGGTCTTTTAATGATTTCTAAAACCCTTTATGAGGGAAGTGACAATAATTAAAGAGTGAAAAATAAGGCCTATTAGGAGAGGATTATTTAGCTCCAAGATAGAAGCACAGAGGAGTGAGAGAGCAGCTGGTGGCTCCTTATAGAGGATGTGGCCAAGGCTCCACCATCTTGACGACCAAAAACAGGATTTGTGAGGTGAAGTAAGGATGTAAAAGGCTCTGTACCCTGGGCTTCGTGAGCTTGCTTTGGATTGTTTGGCATTTGGATGATTGTATTTTAATATCATTGTTTCCTTTGTAATCTTGTGTGTTTTATTTTGATCCATGGGCTTCTCCACATTATCCAAAGGTTAAGAACTCCTGGCTTAAGTATAAAAAAGAGCATTGAAAATCCTAGGCAGCAAACCTGAAGCCACGATCTCTGAGTCCTTGTGAGTGTTTCTGAGAAGCGACTGAACGCCAGCATCCTTGGAGCCCTCCCTCTCCCCTGAAGCCTCAATCTGAGGTGTTCTCATCTCTCACATTCTAAACGAGGGAAGTCCGACATCTTCATTTTCCAAGATACCTTTGGGCAGTGTTATCATCCAGAAAACGGAAAGAGAAGAGGATTCAGCTCACTATTATGCTTTTCCACCTCCTGCTAACATATGCCTCTGACCTGAAAATCAGGGATTGAAACACAAAATCTTGGCGTGATCCATCCCCAGCCTCCCCTTGGTCTCTATGGGGTGTCTGCCACCCTGCCCCTTCCTCTGGATCCCATCTCCTGCTTGTTCTGGCTCTGTTGCTTCTGGGTGAGCCTTCCCAAATGTGTGGCTTTGCACCTGTCCACATCCGTAAAGGAAACCGTTGATGGCTGCCAGGGAAGACCGAGCTCCTTTCCCTTCTGCCTTCACTGCCCCAGCTCCCAAACTCCATTCCCAAGGGAGTGCCCCTTCATTGTCCTTCTCCTTCACAGTGTAGCTTTGCCTTTTGTGAGTCATGGATCACTTTAAAAGTCTGGTTTTTAAATGCATAAAATAGAACACATTGGAATAAAAGGAAACCAATTATATTGGAGTACAATTATGTAAATTCAGAACAAAAAACAAATTCACAGACTTCAGGTTAAGGATCCTTGCAATAGACATTCCCAACTCCTTCTTCTCCCTATTACCTGCCCAGAACTCACCCTCTCGGTCGCCTGTGCTAAGCATCCGGCCCTCTGCCTGCACTGCTTTGGGATTACCCACAGTCTCCTTTCTCTCTGTCTTCCACACCATATAGATGATGTTAGACCTTTGGGCATCCCCACTGGCTGGCAAGTAGGTAGAGTTTAGTCAGCAGGCTTCAGTTATATCCATGTGTACATGTATGTGTTTGTGTAGAGATGTGTGTATACGTATGTATGTGTGTGCATGTGGACATCCAGACAGACATGCTCAATAGGGCCTGCCTCTGATAGCTTAAGCTTCTGTTTTGCTGATTGGCAATTAAGTAACGCAAAGGCCTTTCTGGGGGAAGTGGGAGTGGTGTTTGTTGGTGCCCAAGACTGTTTGTTGATGCGGCACAGCACATCTGAAATATCCCTGGTAGGACCAAATGCACAAAATGAATAAATAAAAATCTCTGAAAGACAGGACAAAAGAAAACATTCATTCAGCAAGTTTTAAATCACTTCGTCGCTCAGAATAGGGTGTTTTCAATCCCAAGTTGATTCAGCATTTCTGTTGTCAACATTGCACAGTAACTATGAGGAGGCCAGATGGTTGTTCAGAGTTTTTTTTTTTTTTTCTCAGCTTCAGCAGGCATTCTCTTGGAGAATATGAAGGGCCTTTTGGAGGTCACCCAGCCTGAAGGAAGCACGGAGCTGTGCGATATATGTCTATCTGTGGGCACACAGTCTTTGACTATGGGCAGACCAAAGCCTTGCCTGTCCCCTGGAGCCTCCTCCTGCACATTTCTTGCTGGCATTGGCCAAGTCTGGGGAGGGGAGAGGAGGGCATGATACTGCCACTTGGTGGTTCTGTGGCCTTGCCTGAGTCCAGTGACCTTTGAGTCCAGAGTCTACCCCTGTAAAATAGGGGCATTTGGGATGTTGCTAGGAGGAAAGCACTTTGTGAGTGATAAACCCTCTCCGAGTGCAAACTGTTTATTTTAAAATGCAAATAACTTTGGTAGAAGATGTGAATTAGGATTGAATCTACCTACAGACCTGGAGGAAATGGTTCATAGCTTTATGTGCTTGACTCCTGGGACTGGATTGGGGGGGCCAGGCTGGCTATTGGGGGCATGAAGGGAGCAGAGCGGACAATAGGGGGCCTCCACTAAAGCCCCACAAGAGGTGGCCATGTAACAGCCACTGAATTCATTTTCTCCTAAGTGTCATGACTGCCAGCCTCTGGCATTTACCTCTCCTATCTAGCCCCAGCACCCAGACCACTATGACAGCTCATGGGTTGGGAAAGAGGTTCTTGCAGGGGAACCCATTATGTTTATGAAATTATTCTAGGAGGAAAGTGCATTCTGAGGCCCAGAGAATTGGCTTTCAGTGTTTGAGTGCCTGCTTGTATGTATTTCAGGCAAGGCACGGTCAGAGGATGACTCCCAGTGACTTGGCAAAGAAGATACCTCATGTGCCTGAGTAGGACTATAAATTTGGTGTCTCTGTGAAGGAGCTGACCCTGGTGGCTAGGCTAGGGCCTAGCCCAATCCCATCGCCCTGCAGAGGGCATGGACCCCATCTCTCCCCTCTCCCAACCCCATAATGCCTTGCATTCTGATTACCCCTTCCCTCAATATGCCCTCTCTTCTATCACACCCCTCTCTTCCCTTATCCCCATCTTCTCTCTTTTCTTGTAGGGCAAGATAAATTTCTATACCCCATTACCTGTGTTTCTTATTTCCCAGTTATATGCAATAATAATTCTCAACATTCGTTTCTAATACTTTTGAGTTCCAACTTCTCTCCCTCCCTCCCTCCCTCCCCATCCCCACTGAGAAGGCAAGCAATTCAATACAGGCTATATATGTGTTGTTTTGCAAAAGACTTCCATAATAATCATATTGTGTAATACTAACTATATTGCCCTCTATCCTACGCTGTCCCCCCCTTTTTTTATTGTCATTTGACCTTGTCCCTTTTTTTTTGTTTTTTTTTTTGTTTTGTTTTTTACATTTTTTTAATTTAGCTTTTAACATTTATTTTCACAACATTTTGGGTTACAAATTTTCTCCCCTTTTATCCCCTCCCCCCCGCAAACCCAAGCATTCTAATTGCCCCTGTGACCAATATGCTCTCTCCTCTATCCTTCCTCCCTGCCCTTGTCTCCATCTTCTCTTTTGTCCTGTAGGGCCAGATAGCTTTCTTGACCCCTTACCCTGTGTTTCTTATTTCCCAGTGGTAAGAACATTACTTTTGGTCCTAACACTTTGAGTTCCAACTTCTTTAGCTCCCTCCCTCCCCACCCCTTCCCTTTGGAAGGCAAGCAATTCAATATAGGCCAAATCTGTGTAGTTTTGCAAATGATTTCCATACTAGTTGTGTTGTATAGGACTAATTATATTTCCCTCCATCCTATCCTGACCCCCATTACTTCTATTCTCTTATGATCCTTACCCTCCCCATGAGTGTCGACCTCGGATTGCATTCTCCTCCCCATGCCCTCCCCTCCATCCTCCCCCCCACCCTGCTTGTGCCCCTGTCCCCCACTCTCCTGTATTATGAGATAGGTTTTCCTATCAAAATGAGTGTGCATTTTATTCTTTCCTTTAGTGGAATGTGATGAGAGTAGACCTCATGTTTTTCTCTTGCCTCCCCTCTTTATCCCTCCACTAATAAGTCTTTTGCTTGCCTCTTTTATGAGAGATAATTTGCCCCATTCAGTTTCTCCCTTTCTCCTCCCAATATTTCTCTCTCACTGCTTGACTTCATTTTTTTTTTAAGATATGATCCCATCCTCTTCAATTCACTCTGTGCACTCTGTCTCTATGTATGTGTGCGTGTGTGCATGTGTGTGTGTGTGTACTCCCACCCAGTACCCAGATACTGAAAAGTTTCAAGAGTTATAAATATTGTCTTTCCATGTAGGAATGTAAACAGTTCAACTTTAGTAAGTTCCTTATGATTTCTCTTTGCTGTTCACCTTTTCATGGTTCTCTTCATTCTTGTGTTAGAAAGTCAAATTTTCTTTCCAGCTCTGGTCTTTTCATCAGGAAAATTTGAAAGTCTTCTATTTCATTGAAAGACCATTTTTTCTCCTGAAGTACTATACTCAGTCTTGCTGGGTAGGTGATTCTTGGCTTCAGTCCTAGTTCCTTTGACTTCTGGAATATCCTATTCCATTCCCTTCTATCCCTCAATGTAGAGGGTGCCAGATCTTGTGTTATCCTGATTGTATTTCCACAATACTTGAATTGTTTCTTTCTAACTGCTTGCAATATTTTCTCTTTCACCTGGGAGTTCTGGAATTTGGCCACAATGTTCCTAGGAGTTTCTCTTTTTGGATCTCTTTCATGCAGTGTTCTGCGGATTCCTTGAATATTTATTTTGCCCTCTGGTTCTAGAATCTCAGGGCAGTTTTCCTTGATAATTTCATGGAAGATGATATCTAGGCTCTTCTTTTGATCATGGTTTTCAGGTAGTCCCAGAATTTTTACATTGTCTCTCCTGATTCTATTTTCCAGTTCAGTTGTTTTTCCAATAAGATATTTCACATTATCTTCCATTTTTCGAATCTGCACGCTATGTTCTGTGATATCTGTCTTTCTCATAAAGTCCTTAGCGTCCATCTGTACCATTCCAGTTTTGAAAGATCTATTTTCTTCAGTGAGCTTTTGAATCTCCTTTTCCATTTGGCTAATTCTGCTTTTGAAAGCATTCTTCTCCTCATTGGCCTTTTGAACCTCTTTTGCCAATTGAGTTAGGCTAGTTTTCAAGGTGTTAATTTCTTCAACATTTTTTTGGTTCTCCTTTAGCAGGGAGCTGATCTGCTTTTCATGCTTCTCTTTCATACCTCTCATTTCTCTTCCCAGTTTTTCCTCCACCTCTCTAACTTGATTTTCAAAATTCTTTTTGAGTTCTTCCATGGCTTGAGCCCATTGGGTGGGCTGGGACACAGAATCCTCAATTTCTGTGTCTTTGCCTGATGGTAAGCATTGTTCTTCCTCATCAGAAAGGAAGGGAGGAGGTGTCTTTTCTCCGAGAAAGTACCCTTCAATAGTTTTATTTCTTTTCCCTTTTCTGGGCATTCTCCCCAGCCAGTGGCTTGACCTCTCGACCTTGTCCCTTCTCAAAAGTGTTTACTTCTAGTTACTCCCTTCTCCCATTTGCCCTCCCTTCTATCTTCCCCCCTCAACCCATTTGTCCCCTCCTCTCTTACTTTCGTGTAGTGTAAGATAGATTTTCATACCAAATTTAGTGAGCATGTTATTCCCTCCTTAAGCCATATGTGAAGAGGGTAAGCTTCACTTTTCCCCTCACCTTCTCCCTTTTCTCCTCCATTGAACAAGATTTTTCTTATCTCTTTTATGAGTTATAGCCTGCCCTATTCCATTTCTCTGTTTCTCCTCCCAGTATTTTCCTCCCTCACCCCTTAATTTTTATTTTATTTTTTTTATGGATATCATCTCTTCTGATTCAACTCAACTTGTACTCTCTGTGTATATGTGTGTGTGTGTATAATTCCTCCACCTACCCAAATACTGAGAAAAGTCTCAAGAGTTACAAATATTATCTTTCCATATAGAAATGTAAACAGTTCAGCTTTAGAAAGTCTTTTATGATTTCTCTCTTTCCTGTTTACCTTTTCATGCTTCTCTTGATTTCTTGTGTTTGAAAGTCAAATTTTCAATACTGTTCTGGTCTTTTCATCATGAATGCTTGAAAGTCCTCTATATCATTGAATGACCATTTATTCCCTTGAAGTATTATACTTAGTTTTGCTGGGTAGGTAATTCTTTTTTTTAAAAACTGGGTTTTAATCCCAGTTCCTTTGACTTCTGGAATATCCTATCCCAAGCCCTTCAATCGCTTAATGTAGAATCTGCCTGATCCTGTGTTATCTTGACTATATTTCCACAATACTCAAATGGTTTCTTTCTAGCTCGTTGCAACATTTTCCTCCTTGACCTGGGAACTCTGAAATTTGGCCACAATATTCCTAGGAGTTTCTCTTTTTGGGTCTTTTCCAGGAGGTGATTGGTGGATTCTTTCAATATTTATTTTGCCTTCTGGTTCTAGAATATCAGGACAGTTTTCCTTGATAATTTCATGGAAGATGATGTTTAGGCTCTTTTTTTGATCATGGCTTTCAGGTAGTCCCATAATTTTTAAATTGTCTCTTCTCTATCTGTTTTCCAGGTCAGTTGTTTTTCCATTGAGATGTTTCACATTATCTTCTATTTTTTCAAACTTTTGGTTTTGTTTTCTAACTTCTTGGTTTATCTCATAGTCATTAGCTTCCCTGAACTGGATTCTCTCTTTTAAAGAACTATTTTGTTCAATGGGCTTTTGAACCTTCTCCTCCCTTTGGCTATTCTGCTTTTTATTTTTTATTTTTCAAATGATAAAGAATTTTACCCTCTTTTTATTATTCAAAAGTGTCAAAATCATAAAAATCACCCCCCTTTTAAAATCCTGAATCATTTCTCAAAAAAAAGCTCAATGGTTTCTAGTTTAGGATCTCCTTTCTTTTTTTTTTTTTTTTCTTTTAACATTTATTTTCACACAATTTTGGGTTACAAATTTTCTCCCCTTTTATTCCCTCCCCCCCCGCAAACCCAAGCATTCTAATTGCCCCTGTGACCAATCTGCTCTCTCCTCTATCCTCCCTCCCTGCCCTTGTCTCCGTCTTCTCTTTTGTCCTGTAGGGCCAGATAGCTTTCTTGACCCCTTAACCTGTATTTCTTGTTACCCAGTGGTAAGAACATTACATTTGGTCCTAACACTTTGAGTTCCAACTTCTTTAGCTCCCTCTCTCTCCACCCCTTCCCCTTGGAAGACAAGCAATTCAATATAGGCCATATCTGTTTAGTTTTGCAAATGATTTCCATACTAGTTGTGTTGTATAGGACTAACTATATTTCCCTCCATCCTATCCTGTCCCCCATTACTTCTATTTGCTTATGGTCCTTTCCCTCCCCATGAGTGTCGACCTCGTATTGCATTCTCCTCCCCTACCCTCCCCTCTATCCTCCCCCCCACCCTGCTTGTGCCCCTGTCCCCCACTCTCCTGTATTATGAGATAGGTTTTCCTATCAAAATGAGTGTGCATTATATTCTTTCCTTTAGTGGAATGTGATGAGAGTAGACCTCATGTTTTTCTCTTGCCTCCCCTCTTTATGCCACCACTAATAAGTCTTTTGCTTGCCTCTTTTATGAGAGATAATTTGCCCCATTCAGTTTCTCCCTTTCTCCTCCCAATATTTCTCTCTCACTGCTTGATTTCATTTTTTTTTTTTAAGATATGATCCCATCCTCTTCAATTCACTCTGTGCACTCTGTCTCTATGTATGTGTGCGTGTGTGCATGTGTGTGTGTGTGTACTCCCACCCAGTGCCCAGATACTGAAATGTTTCAAGAGTTACAAATATTGTCTTTCCATGTAGGAATGTAAACAGTTCAACTTTAGTAAGTCCCTTATGACTTCTCTTTGCTGTTCACCTTTTCATGGTTCTCTTCATTCTTGTGTTAGAAAGTCAAATTTTCTTTCCAGCTCTGGTCTTTTCATCAGGAAAATTTGAAAGTCCTCTATTTCATTGAAAGACCATTTTTTCTCCTGAAGTATTATACTCAGTTTTGCTGGGTAGGTGATTCTTGGCTTCAGTCCTAGTTCCTTTGACTTCTGGAATATCCTATTCCATTCCCTTCTATCCCTCAATGTAGAGGGTGCCAGATCTTGTGTTATCCTGATTGTATTTCCACAATACTTGAATTGTTTCTTTCTAGCTGCTTGCAATATTTTCTCTTTCACCTGGGAGTTCTGGAATTTGGCCGCAATGTTCCTAGGAGTTTCTCTTTTTGGATCTCTTTCATGCAGTGTTCTGCGGATTCCTTGAATATTTATTTTGCCTTCTGGTTCTAGAATCTCAGGGCAGTTTTCCTTGATAATTTCATGGAAGATGATGTCTAGGCTCTTCTTTTGATCATGGTTTTTAGGTAGTCCCAGAATTTTTACATTGTCCCTTCTGATTCTATTTTCCAGGTCAGTTGTTTTTCCAATAAGATATTTCACATTATCTTCCATTTTTCGAATCTGCGCGGTATGTTCTGAGATATCTGTCTTTCTCATAAAGTCCTTAGCGTCCATCTGTACCATTCCAGTTTTGAAAGATCTATTTTCTTCAGTGAGCTTTTGAATCTCCTTTTCCATTTGCTTTATTCTGCTTTTGAAAGCATTCTTCTCCTCATTGGCCCCTTGCACCTCCCTTGCCAACTGAGTTAGGCTAGTTCTCAAGGTGCCAATTTCTTCAAGATTTTTTTGGTTCTCCTTTAGCAGGGAGCTGATCTGCTTTTCATGCTTCTCCCTCATCCCTCTCATTTCTCTTCCCAGTTTTTCCTCCACCTCTCTAACTTGATTTTCAAAATTCTTTTTGAGTTCTTCCATGGCTTGAGCCCATTGGGTGGGCTTGGACACAGAATCCTCAATTTCTGTGTCTTTGCCTGATGGCAAGCATTGTTCCTCCCCATCAGAAAGGAAGGGAGGAAGTGTCTTTTCTCCGAGGAAGTACCCTTCAATAGTTTTGTTTCTTTTCCCTTTTTTGGGCATTCTCCGGTCAGGGGCAGGGCCGCCTCTCAGGCTCAGTTCCCTCAGGGGGTTTATGCACTGACCTTCCACAATGGATCCAGGCTCCCGCCCATTTGGGGAGCCCCTGTCTGTAGCCGCCTCTCAGCTTCTGTCTCCTGGGGGGGCCTGAGCCATGGGGGCACTCCACTCCCGTCTCAACCCGCCAAAGAGACTCTCTCACCTACCCCCGTCAGTCACCTGTTGGTGGGGGGGCTTGTGCCGCCACTGGAGATCCTGTCTCTGGAGCCTTCTCAGATCTGTGCCTCTCGGAGCCGCGGCCGCCGCAGGTCCGGGCTGGGCTCCGCGTCTGCAGCGCGACGGACCTTTTGCGAGAGGTTTGCAGGTCCCTCTGTGGGTGGGGGGACCCGCGTAGCCGCTGGAGATCCCATCCCCGTAGCCCTCTCGGATCTTTTCCTCACGGTGTCGTGGCCGCGGCAGGTCTGCCCTCTGCTCCCCGTCCCGGCGCCCAGTCCATGGCGCGAAGGACCCCCCTGCGAGAGGTTTGCAGGTCTCTCCGGAACAGAAATCTCCCTCGCTCCAATATTCCGTGGTCTCTGGGTGCAGAATTCGCCCTGGGTTGGTCCCCTCTAGCTGTTCTGTGGTTTGTGGGTTCGGAGCTATGTGTATGTGCGTCTTTCTATTTCGCCATCTTGGCTCCGCCCCCCGCTATTCTGCTTTTTAAAGCCTCCTTCTCCTCATTGGCTTTTTGGACCTCTTTTGCCATTTGAGTTAACCTCTTTTTAAAGGTGTTATTTTCCTCAGCATTTTTTTGGTTCTGCTTTAGCAGGCTGCTGACATGCTTTTCAAGCTCTTTTATGACCTGAGCCCATTTCATATTCATACTGGATACAGAAGCCTTGACTTCCTCTGACAGTATTCATTGTTCTTCCTCATCTGAAAGGATGGAAGGATACACCTGTTCACCAAGAAAGTAACCTTCTCTGGTCTTATTTTTTTTCCCTTTTCTGGGCATTTTCCCAGCCAGTTACTTGACTTCTGAATCCTTTGTCAAAAGGAGGGTCCTAGTGCTTCTCCTCTCCCTAGTACCTTGCTCAAGGCTGAGATTCAGATCAGCTGCTCAGCTCTACCAGGGGCTTTGGGTGGGGGTGAGGCCGCCCTGAGGGCTGAGGTTCAGATTCCTTGCTCAATTCTGCCAGAGGCTTTCAACGTAGCTGCAGGGGGCCAGTGCTGGGGGAACCCCATTCCCCTCCCTCCCAGCTGGAAAAACCGTCCCACACTGACCTTTGGAGCTTTCTTTGTCGCTTGTGGGTTGAGGGATCTGGGACCCTTTCTGCTGGGCGTTCTGACCTGGAGGCCTGTTCAGGTCCTGTTCCTGCCAGTGCTGTGTGGCCAGGGCTGGGCTCTGCTCTGCTCAGAGTCCCGTGAGGTAGACCTTTCCTGCCGGCCTTCCAGGTCACCCTGGGCTGGAAACCTCTTCACTCTGTTGTTCTGGGGCTTCTGCTGCTCTAGAGTTTGTTGGGTCATTTTTTACAGGCATTTTGTGGGCTGTGGGGAAGCGCTAGAGTATGTGTGTCTTTCTACTCTGCCATCTTGGCCCAGGAATCGTTTCTACTAGGAAATTCTTGGGCTGCTGCGGAAAGAATAGAACCTTCTGACATTCACTTGAGGGGAGTATTTTTCTCATTTGCCAATTAGTTATGTCTAACTTTTTTTTTTTTTTTTACTGGCTTCCTGCTTTGTTCAGCTTTGGCTACTCTTTTTTTTATTCCTTGTTAGCCATATTCTGAATCCACGATTTCAAGGGAAATTTGTATCTTGACCTCTAAGGGCCTGGCCTTCCCGTGAGCTGTCATCCAGACCCATGGGCATTCCAAGACAGTTGGGGTGGTGATGGATATAGGTGAGATCTTTCAGGTTGAGACAGTGTGCAAGCCTGGAAGATTTCTTACCTCTCCCTAGCCCTTGACTTGGAAAGTTTCAAGGAGGACATGAGATTTCAGGATAAATCGGGGTCAGAAGTAGAACCAGTCGCCTCATTGAATTAGGCCATAATAACAAAGGATAGCTCTTCTCATTGAACTCTTTCTTTTGTAAATGAAATTTAAAGACAACTATTTTCCCAATATACCGGTGCCTTTTTTAAAACTTTGTTCTCAGTAGCTGTAAATTAAACTCCTTTAATTGAACCATTCGAATATTTTATTTTTTCATGATTAAGTTCTTGTTCATTCTTTAGTGAATTTAATTTAGAATCAAATTAAAATATTAACCTAACGATGCGTGAACACCTAATGGTCATGGGCTTTTTTTCTTCCATTACTTGCTTTTTAACGTTGATACTGCTGTTGAGAAATCCAGATTTTGTTTGTGCTGTGGTTTGTCAGGCAGACTTCTGATATACTTTATTTTTTCAGGAAGAGTGGAGAGCAGAATTGAGAGCTTCTGAAAGTAAAATCCTCTTGCCCAGACTCTGTTCTGAAGATCCCCTTGGGAGATTAAGGAATGTAGTGAATGAAAACCTCAAGAGACAGAGTTTCTGGGTAGTTAATAATAAATTTGTGAATTAGGCCAGCCAGCAATCATTAATCAATGGTCATTGGTTTTCTCGGTAAACAAAGGCCCAAGGGAGACCCTGAGACATCTCTAATACCTTTTGAAAGGGAATTCCTCAACCAGTGAAAATGAGCCATGATTGATAAACATTTAGTGAGGAGATGGGCTAACCGTCTTCGCACCTCCTGCTGAGACCATGGCTGATCATGAGACTCGGCTACCTCATCAGTTTGGACAGAGGAACCCATCTCCATCTAGACCTCTATGGCTGACTTTCTTCTTCATAAGCTGAGTTATCCTAAACTCTAATAGGACAGGGCTTCCTTCCCTCAAGTTGGGCCTCTCCCAGACTGGGTTCTGTTTGTACAAAACAGAAATTCAACTTCCTGTTGCATGGTGCCTTGAGGGCAGTCTCTGTACCCTTCAGAGACAGGCTGACCTTAACAGGAGTTGAGCCTTTACAGAAAATGAAGGAAAAGGGTAGAGCACAATTAATAATTAATTATTAACATAATAGTATTAATTTCAGGAATGTTTTGCTATGAGTGGAACTAAAGCATAGAGCCCAGCATTTCTTTCTGATGGCAGAAAACGACTAGACAGATAAATGCCTCGCTCCAAACCTATTTTCTGTTGTTCTTCTGTGGAGAAAACCTCACATGGGCATCCTTCTTGGTTATTCCGAACCTCTGAGCTTCTCAGCAATGGAATACCTCGACATTTCTCCTCCTGCTTCCCCTAGGGTTCCCATGTGCTCCCCTGCCCCACCAGCCAAGGGCCTGCAGCAGTGGGTGAGGGAGCCACCGTAGCTGGCCCGCCACATTCATCTTCTTCTCCCGAGTCCCCTCCCCTTCACAAAGAATGTTTCTAGAATAATTTTAACTATCCACTTCACTATTGAATCATATTTTGGGAACTGTGCCAAGTTATGTTTAGTTTATGGGTTATTAATTTGGGTTGTGAGTCCCATAATTTATTCAATAGAGTGATTCCTTTGTCAAATCACAGGCACTGGAGTCAAGAGCCAACACTGAAGGGCACAGATAAGCCTGGAAGGGCTTTCTGACACCAAACCATGCTCCAGAAGGAGCCGTTGGTCCAGGTGAGTCTTTGGCTGTGCTCAGGTAATTTTCCCGAAAGGGGAAGTTTCAGCCTGAAGAGAGTGTCATGGTTGAAATTCAGTGCTGTTTCCAGGCTCTTGTCTGGACTTTACCTTTCCGTCATCCCTGCCCTTCAGGACACATAATTGCTTTAGCTCTTGGTTGGAAGGTATTTAATACTTGACTTGGCATCATTTGCATTATGTGAGAAGATTAACTTTACAAGCTCTGCTATTAATCTGAGTAGCTCTACATATTGACCTATGAAAGAGCATAATTAAGTTAGCCTAATTAAGTTAATTAATTGTCACACTCTGATGAATTTAGTATTGAAAGGAAATTAAATGCAAATAGAAATGTGGAGCCATTGGTTTGAAATCATATTTAAAGGACTTTACAAAGATAGGTTCTATTTAGATGAAGACTGTATCTATGTATTGTATAATAACTAAAGTGGAGTCAATCACATGTATTCAGAATGAGAGGAACCTGGGAGAGTCAGCCCTGTTGCTAGGAATCCAGATTTGATTTTGAACAGAGAGACAAGTAGGTTACAGGGGAAAGTGTTTAGTGACAAATTGCATTTTTCAATGTATTCCATATAAAATGTTCATTTTTGAGTCTACTATAACGTAAGAGAGTTTGTCTCATTGCCAGATAATACTGAGAGATAACAGATGCCTCAGGGAATAAACCTGACAGTAACAAGATGATGACTAAAAGGCAGAGCTGACTGTCTTCTCTTTGGCTTCTGTGCCTGCTGCCAGGGTGGCTTTAATGTGGATCCTGGAGAACTAGGGGGATGGTCAGAGGGTTCCCAGCTGCCCTTGATGAGTCCCAGACCCCTGGCCCAGGTGAACAGGATCCTCGGATATTGAGCAGTGAGCCATTCTCAGTGATTATTGAAAGACTTGGAGAACAGTGAATGGTGAGCGTGGAGTCTGAAAGCTGTAGCCTCATTTCAATTCCTGACAAATTCAGGAACATGTTAATTCCGGGAGTGTTAGTACACATTTCAAAAAGGATAGCATTGCTAAGCAGGTGCATCATCTAGCAAGCAGGCTCCTCACCTGGCCTCCCCACTGGGAGGACTTGGGATTAGCCTCCTAAAGACAAGTTACTTAGACTCCCCTGTTGGAGGCAACTGCCCTAACACTCAGATGTTTCAGAGAATGGCCAACCAGGACTGGCAGAAGATGTTTCCTCACCTGGAGAGTCTCTGGTGCTATTTATATGGAAAGAGAGATCAGTGAGCTGTGTGCTGGGGTCAGTGTAATGAACTCTAAGAGGTTTGGAACAATCTGGGAGACACCAGCCTGAAGCTTCTGTCCCTGTGCCTGAACCATCACTGCAGCAAAGGTATCCTCCTCCCCCCTAAAGAGCTATGTCAAACCTCTTCCTTCCTCCAGCCTCTCAGAGCCTCCTTTCAGAAAGCCCTTCCTGTTTTCTGTTGCATGTCAAGCCATCCTTTGCATCAAGGCCACTGGCATCCTTCGGTCTTCACTCTTAGTGACATACGTAGGCATTTGCAAGGTCCTGTCTTTTTTCCCCTACAAATCTCTTGGCCAGACTCCTGCTCCTCTCTCATAGTCCCCACTCTAGTCAAGGCCCTCTCCCCTGTTCCTGTGGCCATCTTGATCTGCTGTGTGCTTCACTGCCAACATGGGTCCCATCACGTCACTTCTACTCAGTTAGTGCTAGCAGCTCCATCAAACCTCTTGGAGCCAGTCCCTGCCCTTTGGCCTTTAACGCTTTTCACTACCTAGCCTCAGTCTCCCTTCTCTGTATTATTACCCACTGTTCCACTCCACCCTTTCTTCAGTCCAGACCAGCCTGCTTACTGTTAATTAAACAAAACACTTTGCCTCCTCTCTCAATGCCTTTGCGCTGACCATCTCCTTTACCTACAATGACCTGTCTCCTCACTATCTCTTGGAATTCTTGGTTTCCTTCAAGCCTCATCTCCTGTGACACCTTCAGAAGTCTTATTTGGTTCCCCATGCAGTTGGTTCGTACACTGGCACACGGTTACTTGGTATCTGTTATTTATACCTATTTACACATACCTCCCTCATCAGAATACAAGCTCCTTGTGGTTAGAGACTGTTGCTTTTGTCTTTGTATATGTAGCACCTAGCACAATGTCTGGCACATAGCATGAGCTTAATTAATGCTTACTGATTGATTGGTTGAGAATCTTCTAGAGGAGTGCCCCTTGAGTCTGTGGTTGGCCTTGGCTTTTGGACATTTTTATTACTGACTTTGATGGCATAGATGGCGTTCAGCTTTGACATTCGGTGCCCCAGAGCTGGGGAATGAGAGCTAGCTAGCTGTGGGATGAAGGAGTCAGAATTCCAAACGTTTGTAGCATTCCAGAACATTTCCTGAATCTACTAAAACAACCTGGAAGAGAGGTCACTGCAGTCTTCATCTGGGTTTGAAGGGCCATTTTCCCAAGTTCTACTGCAAGCTTTGTTTGAGCCCCTGGTAGGACCTGGAGGCCAAGAAAGCTGATTTTGGCTTAGACTGGAATGAAAATGAGGAGGTGGTCATCTTGTCCTCCCTGCCTGTCTGCACTCTTGTGTTCAGTTGTAACTGGTCACCACCATTTGGTAAGGATGCTGACCACTTGGAGAATGTGCAGAGGAAGGCAGTCAGCATAGTGAAGGACCTGGGGTTCATACCCTAAAAGGATGGTGGAAGGAACTTGGGAGATTGGAGAGAAGAGTTACTGACTTGTAAAGCAAGAGGACATGTAAAGACTGCTTTGGGAGAGACTGTGTCAGTGTGTGTGTGTGTGTGTGTGTGTGTGTGTGTGTGTGTGTGTGTGTGTGTGTGTGTGTGTGTGTGTGTACATAGCGTACAATATACAGAGTAAACAAAACAGTTAAGTCCAAGGTTATGATGATGGCCCGTGAAGTTGGGGGATCTGGGGAAGCATTGCGTAGAAGACAATCTTGAGTTGCGTCTGCCACGTTCTGAGTCTGTTCAGATTTGATTTAGACCAAATTATA
This sequence comes from Notamacropus eugenii, assembly GCF_028372415.1. NCBI lineage: Eukaryota > Metazoa > Chordata > Mammalia > Diprotodontia > Macropodidae > Notamacropus > Notamacropus eugenii. Next base: position 5,035,754 of record NC_092874.1, read on the forward strand.
AATGAGATTGCTTCCAGCGCTTAATTTCTGTGGGGTTTTTTTGTTTTATTTACTTGAAGGATTCAGAAGTAGAGATAAATACTGACAATTCGTTTTATTTAGCCATAGGTAGACCAAATTTGTGTTTGCAAGAGGAGAGTGAAGAGGAATCAGCCAGCACTTAATCCATGTAAATGTCAAGTTTGGCTGAAAGTTATTCTCTCTTCAACCCAGTTTTGTCATCGTTGTTACTTCTTAATCTCCATGCAGCCTTCCTTAATGCTAAACTCGATACGGGAGAAAATTTATGTTAAAATACAAAAACCACTTTGTACTTCCCGGCCCATTTCAGATGTGAGACTTTTGCTCATCCTCATCTTCCCCCAATTTTATGAAGGAAAAGGAGCACATCCAACCATGGAGAGAAACAGGAGACACGGAATAAAGACTTTCTGTGGTAAGGCAGTGGGACATGTTCCTTTGTTAGGATCCCTCTTAGGAATGGAGCCATCCATTGCTGTATTTGTACCATACCTTAATCTCAATGTTATTTCTGCCCCCTCAACTGATTAAGATGAAATGTGTAGCTCTTAGGAAAATCAGGACTGTTAACAAAAAAACCCAACAACAACAGAAAACAAAACACGTGGATGTTGTTGAAACAGTAATCCACCCTCTGGGACACCTGTGTGACTGATCAGTTTTGTCCTGAGGTGGTTGTAAATGCCAAAAGTGCCAGAAGTCAATCCTCCCATCATGAGAACCTGTCTTGTTAACACTGGCATAGTGCACTGGTTATCCAGCTTTTATTGTGAATTTGAGTAAGCGGGAAGTTAGATGTTTCAGTCCCTTAGCTTTCGAGACTCTTGTATGAGTTCAATTCAACCACTGTGGGTAATGAGCCTCCTTGAGAAGGCCCTGCAACAGATACACGGTTAAGAGACTTTGTACCCTTACTGACTTGGGCTCCATCTCCATGACCTCATTGGCCACAGCTCCTGCTTTCTCCAACCTCCAGCCACATCTTCCCTCTCCTTGTGATTCTTGCCCATGGCCTTCTGTCGATCCTTTGGAGAAGCAAGCATGGAAGCCTTGCTCTGGGTTTTCCCATTTCTTGTGGGTCTGTCTGTATATTCCTGCTCCAGCTCCCTGCAGAAGTCTGGGCTTCTTCCTAAAGGTTGGATGCCTTATATAGTATTTCCTATTGGTAATGACCATCAGCTCATCCTACTTAGACCTACTGGACCTCTTTCTGGGTCACCTGACCCTAGAGTTCTGTGGCCCTTCTGGACTTCTATGATTCACAGCCATGAAGTGTCACTGGGAGACTGTTCAGCGATGGTGTTTCATGTTGGACTGCAGCTGTCGGGAACACTGAGACCTTTCTCAGTGCTCTCTTCCTGCGCAATTCTGGATGTAGTGTCTCTCCTCTGGAACTGCCTAGATAGTTGCCCAGCATAGACTTGGTCATGAGCATTTTGCATCTATGGGTTTGTTTTGTTTTACTGTGTGAATGCTCAGCCCTTGGTGCATCTGCTTCCTTCACTTGCCTGATGATGTCACACATGGTAACCCTTTTCTTTTCCAGTAGGGCACCTCTAGTCTTAGGCAGAAAGTTGATAGGTAAATAAGATTTGTGTACTAGAATCCATGGCCTTAGTATTTCCATTCCATTAAGCAAGAGATGCCTATATCCAGCATTCCTTGTTAAATGATGAGATTCTAATTGCCTTAATTAATCATAAGAAAAATTCTAACAAATCTGGTTTAGATTTTAATTCTCCTCCCCCTCCCCCCCACTTGTCAAGTACTTTCTGAGAGGTAAAGGATTCAGTTATCAGTTGATAAGCACTTGATGTGGGCAGGACTTTACACCAAGCCCAGGGGGGATGACAGAGTTTGGGTGAGATCTGGCCATATCAAAAGGGCACATTCCTCTTTCTTGTCCCTTCTTTGCTCTTTTCTGATCTGCAAAGAGCCTGCTGACGTGGGCAGGTGGTTACTGTTATGTTTTCTACATGTATTTTGTAATTATGCATTAAGATTAAGAAACATTAGGAAAAATGGATTAAATCATTTCCTTGAACACTGGCTAGTAAGAAAGAAACGTATATGGAAGCTTACATGCGTGGAAAAAAACACTTGACATCAAAGTTTGCTGCCATCAACGCTCATTCAAATAAAAGTTATTGAATCCTTTTTCCTTTGAATTGTGTAGCAGGCAGCAATGTTGAATTTTCTGTCGGCACCTACCACTGAGCCAACAGTATGCTTCATCACAAAGATCTGATGGTACTGAATTTGTATTTACTCACTAAGCTTAAGTATCTTCAAATACAAATGGACAGAAACCCTGGGTGTCCTTTACTGTTAGAACTGTAAGTACCAACGTACTTAACAGTTATTCATCCTCCCCTAGTGGGTCATTTTTATCTGTGTCCTATGTCCTCTATATTTAGAATAAATACTTATGTTTTCTCATTTTTCTGAACTTGGAGATATAGGAGAATAGGTTTGAGATGTCAACTGTAATTCATTGCTTGGAAAGAAAGACCTTACACTGTTATTGTGTGGGAGAAAAAGCTACCTAAATCATTTCAGCAGTAAGCTTATAACCCAGATTTCATCAGCATTTTACTTCTTGAAAATATATCTGTTAGGAATTACAGGAGAGCATGAGTGTTTTATTTAAATATTTGTGGCAAGTTTAACTCTCTCATCACCAAAACTCTGGTGAGGCAAAGATCACATATCAAAAGCACCAGGTAAATGGTATGTGGAGCACCTGAGTGCCCCATAAAAGGCACATCGTCATCTCCTCTCTCCAGTGGTATTGATCAGTTGTGTCTTTAGACCAAGAAGATGGAACACAGCTCCGAGGGCTTTTGGTCCAGACTGCCCATTTTGCAGATGAGTGACCCAGGGAGTGCCCTCTGAGAGTGCCCTAGAGTCAGGGAGCTTGCTGCTCTACAAACACCACTCGAGCGCTGCTGTGATCGTCCTTTTCAGGAGCCAAGGGAGTCCATCAGAGGCCACTAGTGGGCCCCTGGAATAGAGTGATGCTTTCAACTGAATTTCTGTCCTGATAAGGAACAAATACGACAAAACATCTGAATGCACAATAAACTGCCAATATAAGTGAATTGTGGATGACATGAATAGACTTGTATGCCAGGTATTTCTCTGTGCCCATGTGTTGTGAATTGTGAATATGAATCAGTGGGACCTTCCTGGGAGTCCTGGGGAAGTGGGCTGGTGTTTTTGGGAATTGTTATCATAGTCAGAAGACTGGCAGAACTTCCTTTTTAATTTTTCTTCAGAGCCCTGATTGTCCAGGGACCAAGCTGGGTCACTAAGATCATCACAGCTAGAGGACGCTACAGTGGATGGACCACCCAGCCTGGAGTCAGGAAGACTCATCTTGAGTTCCAATCCAGCCTCAGGCACTTACTAGCTGGGCAATTCACTTCACCCTGTTGGCCTCAGCCCTTCTAAAAAGCCTCCTGCAACATCTTGGCGCGTGATTAGCCTCCACCACTCCCGTTATTAGTTCTTAAATGACAGAGGTTTGCCTCCTACTCACTTTGTAGTACGAAGACCTCCCTTTTCTTGTTATTTTAATTGTCATTAAACTAGTGACTGCTGGCTCTTAGTCTTGGTAAAGCCCATATGGCCCTCTCTCTGTGTTCATTGGAAGGGGCTCCACCTCACTAAGTGCCTGTCAGCTTCCATGGCCACCTTGGGGGCAGCATTTAGGGTTAGTGATGGTCTCCAGCCTAAAAATCAAGATGCTTTCTTCATGATATTGTGACCTCAGAGAAACTTCTGACCAGGGCATAGCAATGCCTGTGCTCCCCAGGTACTTGACTGAGATGGAATGTTACCTGGCAGCTGGGCTCTCTCTCCAGAAATGTTGTATATAGCGTCAGATCTGAGCAATCACCTTCCCCAGGCGCACAGCTGAAGAAACTGAGTCCCCGAGAGGTTAGCAATTTACTGCAGTGCACATCCCTGGTTAGCAGCAGAAGCAATCCTAATAAAGTAATGAGCCTTTCTGTCATTTTAGAGCATTTTTCTCCCCAAACGATATTCTGCATGGATATACATTTTGCCAAACTTCTTATTATAAGAATCACTTTTCTAATCAAATAAATATAGTTAAATGTACCATTTTAGGAAGTATTTGATAATGAAATATGCTAATGCAAAGGCAGTTACATTTACCGTAGCTATTGCTAATGCTAAATGACTCTTACTGCGTTCGCTGTCATCAGATTAATGACTTCATTAATAGAGCTATAATGCATGCTTTAAGATTCTTTGTAATAATTCTTTTTTCCTTGCACAATAAATAGTATCATTTTATTAGTACAGGAAAGTGGACTGAGATCTTCAGGCTATTGTTCATATTCAGATGACTGTGAGAGAAATGACAACCAAGTTCTTGTGCCTTTTGTCCCTGAGTCCCAGGACTCAGCCACCACTTGGGACTGTTCCTTTGAGGGAATTTGGATTGGCTTTTTGATAACCTACATTATGTCACAATGTGTGGAGGAAAGTGGGACTGCCCAGTAGAGGGATGGGAATGAACGTTTACTAAACTGACTCTGTGTTAAGTTCTTTATTAATATGTCTCATGTGATCTTCACAACAACCTTGTGAGCTAGGCCCTGTTTTTATCCCCATATTATAACTGAGGAAACTGAGGCAAGGTAGCAGTTAAGTGACTTGCCCAGGGTCTTATCTACTGTACATGCAGCTACCTCTGAGAAAATTTTGTCAGCATCTTTTATGATGACTTAGGTGGCACTTTTCAAGTCACTTCAAAGAAAACAAGGTACAGAAAGCAACCCTGTTTCTTTAAGGGAAAACCTTTTTCTTGTCCTAATAATTGGGCATCTTTTAATTAGTTGGATTCATCTCTTTGAAAACTAATTGTAACAACCTGGGCATCAATGCATTTAGTTACTTTTAAGTTAATGAATTATTCTTTTGTTGACATTCTAAACAGGTTGAAAAAAGAAGAATGGTCATTTTTCTGTTTTTGCTTGTGAAAATATTCGTTTTCCTTGTGTTTTCATCTGTTACAAACAATTTTGGACCATGTGGCAATTTTCTGAATAATCTGCCCACCCAAAATCTTCTCTGGTGCTTTGTCCTGCCAGAGATGACCATGGAACTCATACTCTGCTGTGTCCCACCAAGCTAGAAGGCCCCAAACGTGGGCCAGGTCTGACTGTGCCTTGTATCCAAGGGCAGCAGATTCCTGACATGAAGGGCAGTGCATCCTCAAGCTGGTTACAAATGGGTACTACCAGTTTCCCACTTCTGTGGAAGAACATTGTCGTTAGAATGCTTGAGGCCTCACTCCATCTCTGTGAGTCTTTCTCTTTTTCATACTTAATTTTTAAATACATCTTCTCCACAACTGTGTGAATGCTGGGTATTCCATGCTAATGGAAAGGAACCCTCACACGAAAGGCAAAATGTCATGTCGTCCCAAAGTCCATGGAAGCAATCGTCAAATGCATCTTCCTTTTGTGACATCAGTATTTGTGAATATGTTCACTTAACCAACCCTTTATTACTGTACATTGCCTTGATGGTAAGAGAGAGTAGTGTGCTGGGCAGTAAGGGGAAGCTGACCCAGGATTTTTAACTTGTCATGCACTCTCTGTGGGTAATTGAGGATTGCTGAAAAGGGAATGTCTTTTTTTTCGGACTTAATCACCTTGGTTTTTTCTAGTGTGATTCGTAATCAAAAGAAATAGTCCTCTTGCATCACTTCTAATTCAGTTCCTTAAAAATTAACCAAACAGCAGAGTCTGTTTTCATGCAGATGATCATATATCAAAGGAAATCTTGCTTTCAAGCTAGTTCTAAAATCAGTGCTGATTTCAAATTAAATCTAGCCAGGCATTCCAGCACAGTTGGCTGTTCTGCAGTGTCCCCTGTCCTCTGTCCCAGCCCAAGGAGTAGCCCCTTGCTCCTGGTGAGATGGCAATTGTGAACACCTTCTGTGGATGCCTGGTAGACTTGGCTATAGTCTGGAGACACCAGAGTCTTCAACTTGTGACTGGGCCAGAGACTCTGGTAGGCACAGAAGACCTGGTGTGGATATGGGGAGACTAGTATGCCGAGGAAGAGGAGCCTTCCAAGTTGGCATGGGTTATCACTTCACCCATAGGTTTGGGGCAAGGTTTTAAAATGATACCTATCAGGTGAGAAACATTGAGATTGAGGCCGGGAGAAACCCTGGCATTTATCATGTCTGAGACCTAAACTGAGACCAGGGAAGGGATGGTGATTTCCTTTCTGTACCCCAGAGCTTCCTTAAAGGAAGCATTCTGTAAGATTTAAAAAATGAAGCTGTTCTGTTTTTGGAAGTTAACTGATAGGTCACAAAATAATTACGTGACATGCAGCCAATTTCCCAAGTGTCACAAATCTTCTAATTGGTCACATGGTGGTTTCAGCTTTCAAACTGCATTAGCATATTCCTGATGATAAGAATTCCATTAATGCACTATAAGAAATTAATTACTCTGCGATAAGGCAGTGAAACTTATTTAATAAAGCACGTTAGTTACTTCACACTGAATTCACAACTTAAGGCACAGTTAAAACTCATGGTATTAAAGGACTTGGTTTTGCTTTGAATCCAAGGAGGGTCTAATTGGCTCCTTTTCCTGAGGGGAGCTCTCTCCTAAATGAACCTGGGAGGTTTGGGGGTTAGCAGCAGTGTAGGCTTCTCAGCACAGAGCTGGCCTTGCTCCACATGGCCACCCTTCACACCTGGGTTCTCCCTTTTCTGTGTGTGCCCCCTGGACATACCAGTTAGACTTTCCTTGCCTTGGGCAGGTAGCTACCTGAGGTGACGATGGCAGAGCCGGACTAGTCTACTGTGTTTGAGGGAGCGTCCTCACCAGGGCCTTGCTGTGGAAGAGGAATAATGGGACTGGACCATAACCAAACATGATGGGATTTTTACCTCTCTGGTTGCCGGCCCGTTGTACTGGTTCTGAAATTCAGTAGCCTGGAGGGCCGGGTTCTAAAAGCCAGGATTCTTTAAAAAGTAGATTTTCATCAGTATTTTCCACTTTTACATCATCTGCATTTTACCAGGAATCCACCTCCCAGAGAGCCATGCCTAATGACCAAAAAAAAAAAAAAATGTTAAAAGAGGAAAAAAGAAAAAGGACATTTATCACAGTCAAGCGTACATGGAAAGGGGCTTCCTTCTCAAGAGAGGAATTCCTTCTCGGGGATGCTAAGATCCTGGAAAAAACTTTTTGTCAACTTCCAGTCTTGCTCTCCGGAGCAATCATTGACCTTGGCCACTGATTTCCAAACTTTGATTGGGCATCTTAGTACCCCCCAATATGAGTATAACTGAGTTAGACTAAGACCAACATACATTATGAAACCCCCCAAATCGAGAAAGGGTGTGAGAGATGATTCTAGAGTGGGGGGAAGGGTATTGACAGACCTGTATTGAATGGAAGTGGGATTGGATGGGGGAGGGGAAGAACTGGAGGCAGGTGGACAAATAGAAGATGACTGCCAGAGTCTGGGCAAGAAGAGGAGATGGGACCTGAGTGGAGAGTAGAAGAGGCTAGGAAGGTAGAAACAGGGCTTGCTACAGGACTGGATAAGTGAGAAGTCATGGATGACATGTTGTGAACTTGAGAGGTGAGCCTGCACAGCAGTAGGAGATTTTGGAAATGGGGAAGATGATGTAATGAGGTCAGGGACACAGATGGCAACCCTTCCTGTTCTGTCCCCTCTGTATCCTGGATGAGGCTTGCCCATGTCTTCCCATCCCCACAACAGACAAGCAAGAATCCTGGACTTCAGATCATACAGCTTAAGCCTAGAAGGGTCTTTGATGGCCTTGTCATCCAGCCCATGCCCAAAAGGAATCCCCCCAAGCAGCATTCCCCACAGGTGACGATCTAGCATCTTAGAGGCTTCCAAATGGAGCGTGTGATGTCTTCCCAAGGCTGCCCCTGCCATTTAGAGGCAGTTCTCATTGATAGGAAATTTTGTCTGACATCAAGATTGAATTCTTTCTGCAACTTCTTCCTGGTGCTCCTAATTCAGCCTACTGGGGCCAACTAAGACCCATGTCATCCCTCTCACCTAGACTTTCATGTGCCTAGTAACATGCAGGTTCTTGGTTCTGACATTGGAGCAGGCCAACTGAGCTCTCAGCATGGGGAGGCCTCTCCTTTTCCACGAGGCTTTGCTCAATGCCATCTTTTCCTCCCAGTCATCTTCAGAGGACCAGCTCGCACCCTGCCTGGGCCATGCTCTTGCTTTTTAACATATTCACATTCAGTTCTATTGGTGTGTTGATATTAAAAAGATGGGCCTTTCTTTCCAGGGAGAGCTAGAGGTCATTGGAGAAGTTTCTCCATTTCCTGAAGGCAGTCCAGCACATTTTCCTTCCCCTGCTAAACTCTGGGTTCAACTATTGTTCATGTTAAAAAACCAAAACAAGATGAAATCCTCTGCCTGCTTAAGTGATCTGTTGAAGAAATACTTATCATGTGTATATATGCCCTTTACATCAAAACCTGAAGCTTTCTTAGCTATTTTAATTTAGAATACTATCCTCAGTTTTGTTAGGGTGGAAGCCAGCGTACCAGTTGATTTTGCATGCTTTCTATTTAGACTCTCAAGTTTAAACTCTCAGAAAGACCTCAAGAGCTTCCCAAGTCATTCTTAACTCTGGCTCAGTACTGCTTTGTATAGAGAGATGCTTCTTCTGCCTCCCTTGGAATGGAAAGTTTTGTGTTTGGAGCTGTCAAAGAAATGAAAAAGCTATGGACTTTGATTATAAATCCTCTTTACAAGTGGATTTGGATTTGGGGAATAAATGAACCGTCCTCCCAGAGTCACATCAGAACTTTACTTCTAAAGCACTCTCAATATCTCCTGACCCGTTCTCTGCCTCTACTGTTTTCCCTGGAACCTCTGAAATGGAGGAAATAATGGCAGGTTTATAGATCCTGACTAGGGTGCTGTGAGGGATCTTCAGTCCTAGAAGAGGAGCACACCCACCAACTTCCCCAAACAATTTAATTGAAATCTTTATCTCCAATAGGAATGCCACATAGCTAATTCATATGCATGGGATCAATTATGTAGCAATATTTCAGAAATCCTTTTGTGTTTTCCTATGATAATTGATATTACTAAGATAACCAAAGTGTGGTAAGAGAGATCCCATTCTCACAAACTAATTTTTTTCTTTCTGCCACTAAGTTCTAGGTCAAACTCCTCTTTCAATGATGATTGAATGACTTTGTGATCTTTTATTTACTCTCTTTTAATATTCTAATTTAATATTATGTAGTAATAGGAGAATGGAATTATGTGGTGCTTGTTATGCAGTCTCTTTATATAAATACAGGGAAGCTTTGGAATCTAAGCTTTTAAAAACTTTCTGAAGACACTGGGCCTTTTCCATAATCTACTGAACGTTCATGTTTCTTAATAAGAAATAACAACGATGTAGCATTTTTAGTCATTGATGGTGTCATGTGTGATTTCTATGGTCAGATCTTTGGGTTCTTGAAAAGGGGAGTTGCTGATTCACTCAGTTTGATGAGTGTTCTGGTGCCTATTTGTTACAGGGACCCCAGCATGAAGTAGAAGCCTAGCTGTGTATGAATGAAAGAGGATTGGGCAGAGGAGACAGAATAAAAGACTGCCTTGTGTGACCGACCAGCCATGAGAGTCACAGAATGGGAAGGGGCCCACCTCCATCTGAAGGACAATGCCACCTGGTGCCCAGCAGGCCTCATCCCATGTGCCTCCTGGAAGATCAGGTCCTTGGGAATGGGAGAGAGTTCTTATTGGACAAGCCTGCACTATGCTTCTAGTAGTAGAGGGAGATCAACCTAGAGTTGTACTTGGCTGGTTGGTCTCACTGACTAGTTTTGTTCTGTCCCTCTTAGGCAGAGGCTGGGTGTTTGGCATGGCGTCATCTTGTCACCAGCAGGCTGCTTGTTCACAAGGGTTAGGATGTGAGGATTAGGCTGAGTTTCCCATATTTATGGTGTTTTGTTGACGTTGCAGGTTCAGTACTTCTATTTATCTTATGAAATTTCCTAAAAATTTTTAATGGCTTAAATTTTCTTAAAGCAAGATGAACTTCCCTTGGTCCTAACCATGAAAAACTAATGTACTGTAGGAGTTGCGTCACTTGAGTGTCTAATGAGCTATTAATTTCCAGAGGAAATATGAAGATTAATGGCTCACTCTGGGGAAAAGAGCATCCAGCTTGAAAGGGACACATTCTCTGAGGATACAGCATTTTTAGATTGACTTTTCAAAGTTTGAGCTCTTTAAAGTATATTTCTTATTACTAAGTTCAAATAATTATGGAGCATATTTTGGTGCAGCATCTTCACCTGTTGGAATCCTTCCCTTCCTTCAGGGTTAGGCCAGGTGCTACTTTTTCCCAGAAGCCTTCGTTATCCTCCCAGATGGGAGAGTGGGTATTCCCTTCAGTGGTGCAAATTACCACCCAGTCTGTGTAAGCTTTGTCCTTCCATAAGTACTCCACAAGAGATCCCTCCAACATGCCGCAGGCCTTTCCCAATCCATGTTCCATGCCCACTGACTGTTCCTGAGGCCCTTGTGCCAGGGAACCAGCCATGGATACACAGTGATCCAGCACTTCTTTTGACCCATGGGCAGCCCTTTCTCCCAAGTACAGGACAGCAGCACAGACATCCCAAGGGAGTGGATGGAGCCCCCATGCAGCCTTATTGATCACATGGATTTTTGGTGAGAGTGGGAAGTAGTACTCACTTCATGGCCCTCCTAATGACATGTCCCATTGCAGGACCCTAGCCTTTAGAACCCTGCCTCAGGGCATGTAGCTTCACTGTCTGGTGGGGAACATGCCTGGGTCCCTCAGGCTTCTGACACCATTTTTGTATGTCCTTGGTGGATTATTTTGTCCTGTTTTGCTTTAGAACCTTACATCATTGGTCACTTTGAATGTAATGATCTTGGGAATTAGTTGAATCAAGAGTAAAGAGGTTTGATTTAGCTTTTGTGAGAAACAAGTTGACATCTCCTGATGAACTAGAATAAAGTTCCCAAACAATTTGGAAAAAAAATAATAGCCACTTGTTATAAATACTCAAATTGGAAAATTGAGTCATAATTGTCCATTTGAAAATTACTGGTCTGTTTTTGTATTTAACATTGCTTATTAGCTATATAGGAATCCTCTTTTTGGCATTTGGAAGGAATCTTAGATGCTCTCTGGTCCAGTCAATATTGATCCAATACCATAAGTCATATCTAAATATGATTCACACCTGAGTCAAAAAAACATTAGCTTCACAAGTAAAGATGGACCCACGTGAGCACTTAGGTCTTTTAAAGACCTGAGAGAATCTGATATCGTTTCATTACAACTACCAAACTTGACCCCAGTGAAAGATGAAGAACACCTTCAGCCTTGTGTTGGAAAAGTGGGGAGCCAGGGGTGTGGAATGCTGCGTGTGCTGCTGAAGGGAGCAGACACGGCAGCTGACTTGAGTGAAGGCTTCTCCTTGTTATTTTTGTTACAAAGAAGGAAATGGGTGCTGGGGTTGGAAATGGAGAAGGGGCTACGTTTGGAAGTGAATGATGTTAAAAGAGCATCCATCAAATTTAAATGATTTCTTAAAATAATTTTTTTCAGAGATTTAGTTGTTGTCAGTTTCAAGCTCAGTACAGTAAGTGTGAGATACAGCAACCAGAACGAGCAGGGCCTTCGTGAGCAGCGTGGTGTGAGGCCTGGCATCCAGCAGGAAGGGTTAGGGTTAGTGGGCCACCTCGAGGCCTGGGGCTCACTCCTTTGCACCACATCTTCCAAAGGATGCTCAGGAGCTCCGGGGCCCAGGGATTCTTTGGAGAACAGTGAGACTCTTCAGCCAGGAGAGGGGAAAACTGGGCTGGAATATCCTAGGTGCCACCTGGTGTTGGGTTGTCGTGTGGTCTGGGGGGTGGACTTGTTTTGTTTGGCCACTTGGGAAGGCTCCTCCTCCCTCGCGTGTGTTCCAGGAGAGGCTGGATGGCCATTGATTCTGGATGTTGATAAGGGAATTGCAGCTCCCGAGGTTGGACGAGGGGCCTCTTCCAGCTCTGCAGTCCAGATAAGCTGTCATCATTAATAATAAGGATAATAGTGTGCGTTTATGTAGCGCTTCAAAGTTTGCAAAGCACTTTACAAAGATATTGTTTGATCCTCACAACAACCTTGGGAGGGAGATCCTGTTAGTATCCCCATATACAATTGAGGAAACTGAGGTAGGCAGCGGTTAGGTGACTTAACTTAGGTTACAAAGCTAGTATGTGTCTAAGGTTGGATTTGAACTTGGGTCTTCCTGACTCCAGGTCCAGTACTCTGTGCCCTGTGGCGCCCCCAGTGGCATAAAGCAACTTTTGATATTCTCCACTGCTGGACCAGAATGGAACACAGTCCTGCAGCCATCTTCTGACCAGAACAGGCTAGCCAGATACTCAGTGGATCTTGGACCACATCGATTTGGGCATCCCCTCTGGTCAGGCAGTTCCCAGCCCATCTCTGCATCTCGTCTGTCCCTGCCATAAGTTCACTCCACAGGCTCCACCTAGCATGCTAAAGGCCATCCCAGAGAAGCCAGTGAAACCCTCGGGAGCCCTGTTACCTCTCACCTTGCTTGCCATGAGGGCAGCCTTGCCTACATTCCCTGGGTGACGTCCTGTAGAGGCCTTCCTCAAGAGTATGTTGTCACTTTCCTGTGCTCCCCAGTGCCATTTTTAGTTGGTCAGAAGCAGCTCTCTTCCCATCTTGGCATACAGCAACCTCAGTGACACATTGGCATTAAAAAAGCAAACCCTCATTTCCAGGGGAGGCTCTAGGGCATTAAAGGATCCCTGCAGTTTCCTCAAAGCAAACCATCCCAGTCTCCTGTTCGAGGTTAGCTCTGGGTCCAACTCACTGCTCGTTCATATGACCTGATCCAGATATACATGCCAGTAGTCACATCCTGGAGGTTGTCCACTCAAAAATACATCATAATTGATGCACTAGACACCTTAGAGTGGTCACAGATCCCAAATAGGAGGCCCTTTGGTGTCCTAGGCCTACCTTCTTTCAACAAGGCAGTGTCCTCTGGGAATAGGAGCACATTGAGGGCCTCCTCCTCTACATAGGCTCCTCACTGGATCTTCTACCCACTGGTCAGCAGTGTTATTAGCTGACATGTCTCTCTCAGTGTTGGTGATCAGAGAGTCATTTTGGGGTTTTATCTTTCGAGGAGTCTGGAATGATTTGTACTGTATGGATGGGGGCACCTTGGTGAGAAAGTGCCCTTAAGGCAGCACTTTGCTCTGTTAGATATTTTTTTTCAAAATAAAAGAAAAATTAATGACCATGGTGTCTTGTCTTCTCTGTATCCTTCGGTTAGTTGCAGAATAATAAAGACACGGTCCATGACTCAATATTGCTTGCAAGAGCCGCTTGTTCATAATGCCCTCCTCGAGCATGCCCTTGATTTGGAAATAGATGATTCTCTGTAAGTGGGAAATTTACCATTTAAGTTGGTGGTTGCTGCTTTGATCACAGTAGCCTTATTTAGATCGTGATATGGTCTGAGATTCTTTTCCATGCCCTCGATAAATCCTATCAGTCTCCCAACTATGTCTCCTCTGGCATATATTTCATTTATGTGCATGTCTGCTGCGGCTGCTTTTTCTTTCTTTATGCCGTTTAGTGCCATTTCTTTGGGGGTTGGGGGGTAGGTGGATGAAATATAAATTTTATTTTTATTTTCAGTTGCAAATTCTCTCCCTCCTCCCCCTCCCCCCACTATTGAGGACATAGGATACTCATCATGCGTAAAGTCATGCAAAACATTTCTGTGAAAAAAAAAAAGCAAGAAAAGTAAAGAAAGGAAAAAAAAAGTGCTTCAGCTTGCATTTAGAGTTCATTAGTTTTCCATCCGGAGGTTGAGCATTAAAAAAATAATTATAACTCCTTTGGAATTCTGGTGGCTCGTTGTGTTGAACAATTACTAAATCATTCACAGCTGATTGTTGTACAGTGTGGCTGTTACTGTGTGCAGTGTTCTCGTGATCCTGCTCACTTTGCATCAGTTCATGTAAGTCTTTACGAATTTTTCTGAAATCATCCTGCTTGGCATTTCTTATAGCACAGTAATGTTATAATCATATACCACAACTTATTCAGCCATTCCCCAATTGATGGGCATCCCTCAATTTTTGCCACCACAAAAAAAAAATGATAAAATGTTTCTGTACATGTGAGTCCTTTTCCCTTGTCTTTGATTTCTTTGGATACAGAACTAGCAGTGATATTTCTGGGTCAGAAGGTATGCCCAGTTTTATAGTCTTCTGGGTGTATTTCCAGATTGTTCTTCTGGATGACCAATTCACAGCTTCATTGTCAAGGTAATGCCATTTCTGCATACAGATGGTGAGGGGGACAGTGAGTGTTTAGAACACAACTATGGAAGAGCTGCTGTCCTCATTGGTGAAGGTAGTTTATGAAAACAATCTGAAGAGCTTTTCCATTTTGCTTCTTATCTTCCCATTTTCATCCATAAATGAATTGAGATCCTTGAGATGACTTTGAATCTCTTGCCAAAGTTTCGTTAAACTGCTTTTTCTTCTACTGCTTCTTTCCCCTTTATGGCATTATGCCATTCACAATTATCCATCCTTCATGTAATTTTACAGATGAGTTTATATTCTAACCTGATGTAGCATTTGGCTGCTATCTGTGCATCAAATGTTGGCCAACTCATATATTTTCTGGGTTTGATCTCCTTGTTGTGGCCATTAATTTACATCCCTCTGGTTTCTGTATAATGGCAGGGTCATTACCATGGCCAGAGAGTCACACTTTCATGAATAGTCTCCTGGTAAAGATGAGAAATCAGTGTCCTGTATGAATTTCTTATGGATGGAGCTGTGGCAGCCTTGTTGCTAAGGTGAATATTTCAAGGCTCTCCCAATTAGTGTGTCAGATAATGGATGTTCAGAGAGGCCTGTGATTGAAAATGACCCCCAACAGTCTACCTGCCAAAACAAATCCAGGAACTATATGAACACAGTTACAAAAACTTCACACAAATAAAGTCAGATCTAAATAATTGGAAAAACATCAGTTGCTTGTGGGTAGGCCAAGCTAATTATAATAATGACAATTCTACCTAAATTAATTTATTTATTCAGTGCTGTAGCAAACTACCAAAAATTATTTTATAGAGCTAGAAAAAATAATATCAGAATTCATCTGGAGGAACAAAAGGTCCAGAATATCAAGGAAGTTAATGAAAAGAAATGCTAGGGAAGGTGGCCTAGCCATATGAGATCTTAAATTGTATTATAAAGCAGCAATCATCAAAATCACCTGATACTGGCTAAGAAATAGAGGAGTACATCAGTGGAATAGATTAGTCAGTGTTTATGTGGAGTACTCAATGATTATAGTAATCTGTTGTTTGATAAACCCAAAGACTTCAGCTTCTGAGATAAGAACTCACTATGAGAAAAACTGCTAGGAGAACTGGAAAATAGTATGGCAGAAACTGGGCATAGAACAACATCTGACATTGCACCAAAATAAAATTCAAATGGGTACATGATTTAGATATAAAGACTGATATTATAAATAAATTAGGAGAACAGGGAATAGTTTATCTGTCAGATTTATGGAGAATGGAGGAATTTCTGACCAAACAAAAGGTAGAGAACATTATGAAATGCAAAATGAATAATTTGATTAAATTAAAATGAAAAGTTTTTGTACAAACAAAGCCAATGAAAATGCTCCCCAAGTGATTCTAGACATTTAAGATATCTGTTGGCAGATGAGTGGCAAAGTGTATACATATGGATGTCCTGAATTGCTTCTTGGTCATGGAATCAGATTCAGAGTTGTCAAGGACCTCAGAGTGGTTCATTAATCCAACCATACCTAAGGCATGAGTTTCATTTTCAACACCCCCAGCAATGACTGGGAACTCATTAGCCCTTAGGTGTGAGCCATGACATCTCCAGGAAGTTTCTGGGTGACCAAGGCTAAGGGCAGGTCCTTTGCACAAAATATCTCGGAAACTGACCTAGAATTGGAGTCCAGCCTGAGATTATTGTAAAATTTTTAAATGTGATCTTACAATGTTGATGATGGGAGTTTCATGTGGCTAGTTCCTTCGATGGCACATACTATGATCACACTGGAAGAAACAGCTTTTTTATTTTTCCTTGTAAACTTCCCACTTCCCCTGAAGGTGTGCTGAGTCCCACAATGGGCCAGTTTCAGCCGGCTCAAGGAAGCCCCATCATTCCCTCTTCCCTGCTCCCCCGAAATAGAAATGTTCACTGAGCACCAGACTAGAAAGTACCAGTATTGGTGCCACCGAGGGGTGAAGAGAGGAAAGGGAAAGGAGAAAACAGACAATGTAGGCTTGACCACATGCATAAGTGGCCAGTAAAACACAAGAGACATCCATAAAACTGACTTTCAAAAATAGAAATTGTCAACCCCCAGAGAAGAATTGGAAGTTGATTACCTCTGTGAATCAAATGCTAATTTCTTTATGGTCTGCCTGCCTGTTATATTTGCTGCCTGCCAAAGGGATCTGGGCAATCAACACCAGTACTAAATTAAAACTAGCCATTTTAATGAACTCTTTTAAGCCACCAGGAAGAGAAAAACTAAGTTTGAAAATTATTTCAAATGGTTATTATATTTAATGCCACACATATTTTGGCTGAGGTTATTAAGAATTTCCAAGTGTGATTTCATACTGGACCTTTATATTTTCTAGTTAAATATTCAACTTCTTCTAACACAAGAAAAGATTTCACTGGAGCTTTTTACAGTAAATTTAATTAAGCGTTTCCTGTAAGTTCATTTCAATATCTCTCATGGACCACTAGAGTTGGAATCCAGTTATAAAGTAGGAGATTAATTGCTCTTTGTATTAAATGAAATAAGAATGGTAAATCTGCAAGCTCAGCGAATTTAACTGTGGTCTTCAATTGCTTATTCAGGGCCTTGGAAAACTGTGTCCCAGAGAACAGAACAACGGCTGGCCGCCTCTGTGTAGCATGTCACACACGTGCGCTTGACTTAATGAACCAAGTGTTTATTACTATGAAATACATGCTCCATTTAAAGAATTATAGTGAACTTGTAGAACATTACAAACTCTAATTAATTTTGGTCAGAAGCGTGCAGTCGGCTTATTTGGCCTAAAATGTGTTCATTAGGGTCAATATTTTTTTCACATATTGAGATAAATTTTCTCCCATTGGGCAGTGCCAGCAGATTCCTAGAGGTGCTGGAAGGGAGGGAGGTTTTCTCTCCCTGAGTCTTGTCTGCAAAACCGTGGAGGATTCCACAGCCAGGCTAGTTGTCTCTTTATTGCTTTTCCACATGTGCCTTTCCTTTAAGAGGCATTAAATACCCCATGCTGGGTAGCATTAACCCAGCCTCGTGCATCTCACTGAAAGACCTCACACCTGCCTGGTTTGGTGGTGATAGTGGTTGACTTTGTTTTGTTTTTAACGTTCTTAAAGGGCATCTGGCTTTGGCTATCCATGTGGACTGCGTTAGAGTGGTTTTGCCTTCGACTACTCAGAGAAGATTGTAAGACAAACCAAAAAAATTCTAAAACAGTGTTAACGTGTTAAGATTGACTCTCTACTCTCCGCAGCCTTTGACCGCCAGGCATTTGTGCTGGGGTGGAGGTGGGAGGGATAGATTGACCATCTGGCAGATGCGTTTTGCCCTCTTTCTGAGTTAGGACAGCATAAACAAACAGGACAGATGTTTTAATTTCATAGTAGATGAACATCAGCTAGCTTGCTGGAGAGGTAGGTATACCTGAAAGAGTAGAGACCTCACCTGGGCATTCAGGTCAGTTTCCCTAGGGCTTTCCTGCCTGCCTTGTTTGCAAATAGGAAGCTGCCCCATGAGCTACTCCTCTTGTGTAGGTAAATGGAAACACTAAAAGGTTTCACTTACACTTTGTTCCTAAGGAAATGTGGCACCTGGCGCCCAGTTGCCTATGAGCTAGACCCCCAGGTGTGCCTCTGCCGCGCTCTGGGTGCAGACCCACCTGGGCAGGAGCCTCCAGGTGAGGGGAATTGTCATCTCCCGAAAGAAGGAAGAAGCCAATGGGGCTGAGCGTGTCACGGGGGAGAGTCGGCTTCACCTCCCGGGGCTGTGATGAGCACCAGTGGCATTTTGACACTTCGGAAGCGGGCAACGTCGTCTTCAGCCCACTGAGATAAGAAGGGAAGACCAGGCAAGGGTAAAGCTCTGGTCCCCGTTGGAAGGCAGTTCCAAGCAGATTAATGCCCTCGCTGTTGGAAGGATTGCCAGAGTTGGACCCCCCGCGACTGTTCCTCTTTGCGTCCCTGCTCCAGGATTTCTGTGGCTCCGATGTGGGGAGAGGTGCAGAAACCCCTGGACTAATCGCGCACGTGCCACTGTGAGCATGTTCAGCCACTTTGGGCCACAAGAAAAGGAGCTCTGACACTATAAGGAGCGGAAATAGTTCCCCGCATGTTGGGATTGGAAGCTCAATTCCGTGTGGACAGTCTCGGGCAGGTAAAGGTGGGAGCTTCTAAATCTTAGAGCTCTCACGAGAACCCCCCAGGAAACGGAAGGGAATCGAGGTGAACCGAGCTATCTCGAGTAATTCCGCCTCTTCCCGTGAGAAACGTGATGGGAGAGAGATCTCCCCGCCCTCGAGATTGTCCCGGATCTGGGCACACCTAGTTACCTAACAGCACGGTATTCAGATGCAAACTATGCGGCTGAAGGTTAAGTAGGATTGAGGAAGCCTGAAAGCTCTCTTAGCACGTGAGGAGCCAAGAGGACAGTAGGCTCCGCTTTCTTCTTTCCTCTCTCCCCTCCCCCTCTCTCCCTGCTTGTACTTCTACTTCCAATCCCTTAAGATCTTAGCCTCCTTAGGAAATCTCCCCCTCTTCCTCCTAAGGAAGACCCCCCTGCACTTGTAACCGAGACCCTGAAATAAAGCTCAACCCTTGTTCGACTCTGGAACGTCCTTTCTCTCATATGAGCATCTGGTTTTGGCCAACCGAAGACCTCGGAGGTGAGGTAAGAAGACTCGGGTAGCCCACAGGCCTCTAGGCCTGGCACCCGCAGAAATGAACAAGGTCGGCCATTCAGAGGAAGACTTGGCTGTGGTGGCTGCGTGAGTTCATGCTTTGGGGGCTGCTTGTGAGCGTCCACGAAGCCACGTGTCAGAGCAGTCCCTGAGATGATCCGCAGAGGCAGGCTCCACCCTCCGGCCCTTCCTGGTCAGAGCTTCAACCTCTGCAGTCTAATGCTGCAAGTTTGTGACCCTCTCCAATGCCCAGCAGTAAGTAGCTGGTGGGGTCCTTGGATCACTTGCCTTTCATTTTTCAGGGCTCTTATTTCCTAGGATTCCATGTTCAGAAGCACCCAAGTGATAATATAAGCCAACCTCCTTTGTACACACGAGGAGGAAAGGGACACGGAGGGACTGAGATCCAGAGCCTTACAGTGTTTGGAAAAGAGGCTGACCCCTCCAAACAGAACCCCGATGGTGTAGTCTTGGTTAGGGTTAAAGTTTGGAATGTGAGAGCCAGGCCTGTCTACCTGCTCCATGTCCCCAGAGCTATTCCTGTAACAAAGGCTTCGTTCATTTGGTGCCCAGGAGAGCTGCTTCTGTGGCTGCTTGAGGCTCCTGTACGGGCCTCGTCTTAACCTGGGCTGCTCTGCCCTGCGCAGGTCATTTTAGTGAAGTGTGCAGATGGGCCAGGAGAGGACGTCATTTGTGCATCAGACCTTGAGTTACTCTGTGTGTGGCTGGAGAATAGGGGGGTGGTAATGGAATTACCCTGATATCCGTCACTCTTACAAAGAAGGATGGCATGTAAAAATAATCTGCAAAGGGGTAGCACCTGGTGAGGGGGCAGGATGTAGCCCAGCAGCAGGGGCAGAAAATAATCCAGAGGTGAATATTTGGTAGAATGGTGTTCCTGGAGGTGATGAAGTTCAGGAAGGCAGCTGGGGAGGGAAGGATGAGGAAAATCCTCAGGGTGTCCTCTTTACTGCGAGTAGGATCAGGAAGAGCTCCCAAATGTCCCCCTACCCCCACTAATCAGAGGGACTGTGAAGCCTTGGGCTGCAAATGTGCTTGCAGTAGACATCCTTGTGCCAGCCACTGGGTTCCCTGCTGTGCTTGTGAAAGTCTTTTTTCACCTCACTGGGGCTGAGGGTTAGGAGCTTGGTAGTTGATGTGGGCGCTTCAGTTAACATTTTTGTCTTCAGCTCTTATTTAGAAACACAGAAGTACTTTGAAGCCAGGATTGCCTTCCTGCTCAGGGGCTGATGAAAGACCTCATAGACTTGTGTGGGAGACACGCTAGCCCCAGAAATACTTGGGCAGTCTTTCCTGATTTATTCTCTGGAGGTCACCATTCCATTTTGGGCACACGATGCTTGGCCATACCTAGGGAAACAGGTGCTATGATGTCACTCCCTTTCCTCCCAAGGAGGGAGGGAGGGAGGGAGCCCACTGTGAATTATGCTCCCTCCTCCTGGAGCTGAAGGTGTAGAAGATTGTAAACCCACGCCTGCCTGACATGCTCATGTTTCCTATTTTAGACCTGACTGATCTTCAGATAACAGATGGTGGTACAAGTAATTGGGAAATGGGCAGACCTGTCAAGAAAATATGCTAGATGGGACCAGACGGCCATGCCGCAGCACATAAAGTGTCTCTGAAGTTAGATTTATTATCTTTCATCAAATAGCAAAGTAAAAGTGTCTGCTTTCAAAAAAGAGAGAGTGAGAACACTTTTCACTGGCACATCTTTTCAGAAGTCCTCTTGAGGACAGTGATGAAATATGTTCATTTTAAAAGCAGAACATGGTCAGAGTCATATAAAAATAACATCCCCCCCAAAAGCTGGGACCATCCAATTTCACCCTCCAGATTTTCAGAGTTCCTTGAAGTGAGTAAATGGATGTCAGAGCAGCTGTGTTCACAGAGAGAGTGAAGAATTTCTCCTGAGTAGAATTGTTAAGTTCTTGCTAAAACGTTCACAAATACAGATAGCCATTTAATTTTTTTTTTAATTCCTTTCTACAGGAGGATGAAAATGAAGCAGAAAGAAAAGAGGCCCCCCAGGATCTTAGCCTAGAGCACAAACCCTTGAAGAAGTAGTGAATTCCTGTACTGCCAGGAACGTTAGTGGTGCACGTTGTAGCGGATAGAGTCCTTGGTGTACAATTTTCAGAATGCTCTCAATAAAGCTGTTGAGAATGGGGTCTTGTGCCGTGTCTGGATTTCTTTTTGTGATTCTTGCAGGTATTTTGTCTTTTTATGGCCACATTTCCATTATAGTTTTCCATGCCCCACTTTTTTTTGGGGGGGAGGGTGCATTTTCATCATAATGTAAAGAGCCGGTTGTCTCCTGGAACTGAGAAGCCCCTAGCTAATTGATCATTCTGAGACCAGAGGCCTTTAGCGCCCTGGGCTGAGGGTAATTCCAGGCCTCTTCATGTTCCTTCGTGCCAGACCCAGATGTTGTCTTCTTAGCGAGGTCCTCAAGGGCTCCAGGAAAGAGAGACCTGTTTTCAAAATGGACTCTGAACACTGATGTCCAAGCCCCGAGAGGGACTGATTGTTATCATGGTGTGGCCCAGCTCCAGTCACAGGGAAACTGTAACAGCAGCAGCAGTGCCCAGGGAAAGTGTCGTCCCTCTTCCCCAAGCGGTAGAAGCCCTCCCAGGATGGGTGTCAGCCCCACCACTCCTGATGCCCACCTTAAGAAATACCATGGCATTAACAGACATTCAGGACAAGTTTGTGCCCATTGTCGCTGGACCCACATAACACTCCTGTGAGTTACACGTTCAGGTATTATTTCTCTCTTGCCCATTGGGAACCTGAGACCCACAGGAGGCTCATGACTCCCCTGAAGTTAGACACCTGGGGATGGGGCTGCATCTGAAGTGCTCCTTCTGGACCTTCCTTCACCAAGTGTTTTTGAACACCAGACCCTAAAGAGAGGAAACCATCCACCCATTAGCACTCTGACTTTTGTGGATGACTTGGATTGATCCATCCAAGACTGCATTTCCCAAGGCACAGTAATGGTAGGGACAGGGCCCAAAGAAGTCACAAGGTGCAATCTCTTCCTTTTGAGAGCATGGGCAGTCACCCTGCTGGCCCATCCCACTGGCTGAGTTTCCTGGGTGCCCCATCCCAGCCCCCAGAGGAATGTAGCCAATTGTCCCAAGGCCTATGGAAAGGCAGCCTGCTGGTGTGGTGGGTAATGTTAGACCAGGTCAGGAGGACCTGGTTCTGAGTCCAGCTTCAGAGGCTTGGCCTTCATTTCCTCATCTTTAAAGAAGGAATGCTAATAGCACTTAGCTCACAGATTGTTGTGCAGATGAGATAAACCAGTGTGCAAAATGTTTTACAGACTTTAAAGCTCTGTCTTAGCTATGGTGGTCCACAGAAGTGGGTGTGTGTGTAGACGGAAAGAGGGATTCGCCCAAGGAGGGCCATAAAACCAGGTGTCAGGGAGGGGCCGGGGAGCCAGTGCAAGCCCTGGCTACAAAAGCCACTTTGAGGACAGTGTTGTGGATAGCTAGGTCTGTTCATACTCCTTTTCAGCCGCCACTCCCTCCCCCCTCCTTAGGCCCTCACTGTCTACCTCCCCAACTCCCTAACCTGCTCCACAGTAAAGTTCTCTCTGGCTCAGTTGGTCAGGAACCCCTGGAGGCCTGGCAGATCACATCCTGTCCCTGACCTTTGGATCACCCTGTTTTTACATCTCTGGGCAGGCAGAGGTGAATAACTTGCCCCTAGACATCAGAAAATCTGACTACATACTGACCAGTTTCCCAATGTGAGCATGCTCACTTTGGGGAAAGATTTGCTTAAAACTGTCAGTGCTTACCACCAAGTCAGCTTCTGGTGTGTTTGTCCCTCTACTGAAACACTGAAACAGGTCCCCACCCCCTAGGATGCAATGTTCTTCAGTTTCTATGATCCAAGGTGATTGCCACACTTTGGGTAAAGAGCCGGGCTGGTTCTTGATCACTGAGCCCCTAGTATAGCCCTAGAGAACCAGAGGCACTGGAGGAGGGAGGAGGATTTGATTATCACAACCTATCATGGTACTAGGCTTGCCAGTGACCCCCCCAAGGACCCGGGAACACTGGGGAACGGCAGCCCATAGGGTGGGGCAGTGGTTAACAGACCCTCAAGGACATCTGCTGTCTCCTCCAGTGAAATGGGACTTATATTGAGAGGGGATGCACTCCAGATTCCCAGCCAAACCCTGGATGGGACTTTGGAGACTGGCCCAACCTCCCCATTTTATAGATTTGGAAACTGAGGTCCATGCAAGCTCCGTCATTTCCCCACGGTCACACAAGTGGTTAGGAAGCAAGGCGAGATCTGAACCCCTGTCCTCTGACTTCCAACTAAACAGAGACTTTGGAGGGGTCCCTGACCATAGGAAAACCATCAGCCAAGCAGTCAGCATTCATTAAGCACCTTCTGTGTGCCAGGCACTGTGCTGTGGCCAAGAATATGAAACACTAACCCTAATAATTCCAGAGCTCATGGTCTTTGTTTAATCAGATAAAGAAATCCAACATGATCTGAGGGAAGCAGGAGTGCCAAGAACTGAGTGGTAGGAAAGGCTTGGTCCAAGGCCAGCCAAGTCCAGCCTGGAATGAAGATGAATTCAGAACCAGAGGCCAGGCTGGGGGAGGGCGGGCACTCTGAGGAGGTTCACCAAGGCCCGGCAAGGCCAGAGGACAGCTCATCTGTCACTCTTGTGGGGCCCCATGTTCTTGGGTCAGAGTTGCTGCTGCTGGCAGAGGGGCTCAAGGCCTCAGGCGCCTCAGCTATAGGGGTTTCTCTTTATGAAGAGTGAAGGTTGATTAGAAACCAGCTCTTTCACATGACTGAGAGAGCCATTTTTACCTACTGATGTAGGAGCCCTGGCTCTCACCTCAGCTGACACAGAAAGAGGGAGGGGGGCCTGGTAGGGCAGGGAAGGAACATCTCTCCATGGGGAGTCGATGGGCACTCATCACCATAGTCAGTCTCATTATCTGCAGAGGAAGCTTGGGGACGAGCACGAGGCCCGCCATGCGTCTGATTTGTTTTAGGAGAACAATTAATTTCCTTGTTACAGGGCCTAGAAAGAGCAGCCCTGTAAAACCACTGAACCATGAAAGCCATTTCTGCAAGGGCTTTAAATTTGGGAAGAGACTCATGAAATTTATAGCTCTGATGAGAGTCTCTTTGCCTGCAGTCAGAACAGAGCCAGATCATTGGTTTCCCAGCAGGCCACCGACGTCTTCAGTATGCGCTGGGTTCCATTAGGCTCTTCAGAAGACAGCCACCATCCCATTAACATCAGAGAAACTCACCGTGAAGGCGCTGTGAAAGCCTTTTGTCTACACCTGCAGCATGCTAAGGACCCTCCCCTCCCCAGTGGCAGAAGGGAGAGCCCACTGTCTGTGTCCTCATCTACACCTCCTTCGATGCAGCCCAAACTGGGAAGGGATTCATGGAGGCATCCCAGGTCCATAACAGCTCACACTTCCTTAGTGTTTTAAGGTTTGCAGTGTGTTTGACAGATGTGGCTTCAGGTTTCTGCCATAGGTATTATTCCCATTTGACACATGAGGAAACTGTGGCTCCCTAACTATAATGCCATTTCTAACCCTAATTCCAAATTTATGTAGTCTCAACCAGACCCTCTGGGTCACAAGGCAATCCTTTTTCATTTCCCTAATTGACTCCCAAACCTCTTCTTTCCTCAAACCTCCCATTGCTCCCCCTCATCTGATAACCGTGTCTTGAGGGTATTTGCTGCAAGTCCCTCCTTCCCCCCTCCTCCTCATCCTAGATCACCCAGATGCCTTCTGCTGCTGTCTCCCCTTTCACCTCATATCACATGAAATGACCCTTCTTCTTGCCAAAGCAAATGCCTCTACATGCCCAGGTGATGCCGTGGATAGTGTGCTGGGCTAGGAAGATCTGAGTTCAAATCTAGTCTCAGACACTAAGTAGTCATGACCCTGAGTAAGTCATCTAGTCTCTCCCTGCCTTGATTTGCTTGTCTGTAAAATGGAGATAATAATAGTAACTACTATTATCATCTCAATATTATTATGAGGAAACTGAAAAAAATTTCTGAATCACTCTGAAGACATGTAAATATTGAACAAACCATGATGTTCTTTGGGACCCTTCCACCCCTTCCTCCTTCTGTTGCCCTTTCTCACTTACCTTCCCACTCTACTTATTACTGGTTCCTTCCCTAATCAAAGAAATATAAAGTTTTAGGTTTGGAAGGGGCCTCAGTGGCCATCTGGCCAAATCAGTATCTGAAGGCACCTCCCCAATGACCCACATGTAGCACATGGTTGTCCTGCCTGCGTTGGATGATGTGGAAAGATGGAGCCCCTGTCCCAGGGCAGCCTTATCCTTTCTGGGACAGTTTCCTTTGTCAGGAGGATTTCTAGACAGCAAGCCTGAATGGCGATGGCTGTAGTTCCTCCTGCTTCTGCCCTTTGGAGCCAAGCAGTAGAAATCGATTCCTCCCTCCTCCAAACAATAGCCCTCCAAGGATCTGGACACAGATGTCATGGCCGCTGAGTCTCATCTTCTCCAGGTTCAACATACCTGATTCCCTCAACCAGTTCTCATATGCTAAGATCTCCAGGCATAACTGCTCGCCCCACCCCACCTCCCACCTCTGATCCTCACTGGCTTCTTTTGCTTCATTAGAAAGCAGTGCCCAGACCTGAGCACACTTCTCCTTCTGAGGCCTGACGACGACAGAGCCCTGTGGGGCCATCATCACCCTCATCCAGGAAATCCCAGACTCTTCGGCACCCTGATGGCTCCACTGAGCCAGTGGTCCACTAGAATCTTCTGGTCCTTTTCAAAACAACTGCTCTCGGGCCATGCCTTCCCCATCTCCTAGCTGTACAATTGTTTTTTGGACCCAAAGGCACAATTTCACAGGGATTCCCCTGTTGCTACTGTTTCTGTTGCTGGTATTTCTTGTTGCTATTACTGTTACCATTTGTTGTTACTGTTGCTGCTGCTTATTGTTACTGTTGCTGCTGCTTCAGTGAGTCTTCAGCATCCTTCCCTCAGCACTCACCACCTTTATATTTTGAAGTAACTTTGGGTTGAAATGCCAGTGCACAAACCCAGCCAACCAGAGCGGCTTAGGTTCTCTTCAGGTTGTCGTTGCCCAGTAACCTCCACTGTAACTAAATCAGTTTCTTCTTCTTTTCTCTGACGTCTTTGTGAAAAGTCATGTTAGATACTCAGAAGAAAATAAAGTGTGAAAAAGAATCAGATGCTGAAAGTGGCCTTTGGTGGTGGTGATGGGAGAGGGACAGTCATCTAGTACTCTATTCCCCAGTCTCTGGGCATCCCACCTGCATATTGTCTGTGTGTGTGTGTGTGTGTGTGTGTGTGTGTGTGTGTGTGTGTGTGTGTGTGTGAGGGTGGCTGTCTCCTCTTTCAAATTTTCAAAGGAGGAGACACCTCCAAAAGATTCAGGCCTGTAAGAAAAGGTATGGGAGGCACAAAGGCCACAGGCGTCCTGCATCCCACTTGACTCACACGCCAGCCAGTGTGTGTCCAAGTGTGAAAGACGGAGGACCCTGAGATCCATGTCTGCAGATGGTGAGGAGACACCCACACATCCTTGGGGATATCAGCCTAGTGCAAAGGCAAGCTTCTCAGAATCCCTCTGAACAGTGATGCCCTGAGGAGCTGATGATAAATCTGCCTATTCATCAGCCTCTGACCTGTAGTGAGAGAGGCCGTGAGGAGTGCCCTCATCTCCCATCCGTTTGGCTAACCTGGAGGCTGCTCTGCCAGGTGGGGTAAGGCAGCTATGATTCTGTTCTGTCAGTCACACAGCTTCCAGACATCATGCCTGTCTGATCTTGGGGGCTGCAGTCAGCCCTCCTCCTGCCACCTTCTATTACTTGTGCCTAGATAATTTACCTCTCCTTGAAACAGAGGGCTTGAAATATAATCTCTTCCTGTGCATGGGTCGATACATGTGTGTGCAGAGATAAGCCAGCCCACGATGGGGTGGAAAGCAGAGGCATCTGTCCCATCTCCTTGAAATGAAGAGTAATTCATATTCGAGGTGCTTTTAGCCTCCTGATGCCTAGAGAGATGCAGGCCCCCTTCCACCACCATATGTCTTTTCTGAGTGCACCATAAGCCCCCAAGGGTACCCTTCAGGTCATGGATGGGGAAAGCCACAGCATTTCAGGCCAAACAGACACTTAAAGACAGGCAGCAGCATTTGTAACATTCTAGTTGCAAATGCTGATGTCAATATCACCAGGGATGCATGATGTAACTGACGTGGGCCCCCCTCTGAGCATGCAGATTTCAAGCTGTATGTACCTGTTTCTGTGCCATTTCTGCCCATGTGCTCCCATAGGCATCTAGGAGGGATCCCCGAACCCTGGAGGCCTCCTCTGAAGGAGATCCCCCTAACATGCTGGAGGCTTGTTTCTTTGGCCTCATTCTTGCCCTGCAACTGGCCCATCCTCTTTTCTAGTCATTCGTCTCCTGACCACTTCTTGCTGTAAGTCGTCATGGCAACCATGATCTTTGGAGTGATTTCAGAAGTCTATGTATCTTCTTGATCTCGTCCAACACAAAACTCACCTCTTTGCCTTTGCTAATAAAGATATTGTTACTGCCTTCTTCAACTCCCTTCTAAGGCAATCCAGTAAAGATGCATTCAGTGCCTGCTATTTGCTGTGCACCCCCATGCTGGGCCCTCTGGCCCAGATAGAGCTCATCATCTGCCATAGGGACAACCCAGAGAACATGATGGGGGCCTTAGAGGGACACAAAACAAAGTGGGATATGAGGGCTGATGGGGAGGCTGTCACTCATTGTCATGGTGGTGAAGGGGATCAGAGAAACCTTCTTAGAGAAGGTGTCATTTAAACTGGACTTAAAAGATGGAGATGAATTCATTTAATAAGCAAAGATTTGGGGGGAGGGAGAGAGACATTTTCAAACATAAGGGATAGAATGAACAAAGTGACAGAGGCAGGCAAATATACAGCGAATGTGAAGGATAGGAGCAATTCAGTTTAACTGAGGTGTAGAAGGCACGGACGGCTGAAAAGAGGATTCTGGGAGTTTGTGAAGGGTCAGGAGAAGGAGCTTGACCTGTCCTTGGTAGTCACTAGGCAGCCATGGAAGATTCTCAAGCTGAGTGAAATGACCAGATTTATACATGAAAAAAGATTAAATTGTAATGAGGAGAGAGTGGAGGAGCTAAGGAGGATCTGGACCAAGGTGTCAATGGGAAAAGGAGAAGCAGGTTTGGTTTTGTGTTTGCTTTTAAATTCCAGGTTGTGGGTGTGGTCCAAGATTCTGGTTTTAGGACAGATTTGTATTGCCCCACCCCCGCCCCCCAGACATTCCATGGGTATCAGGAGTATATCATTCTGTGATGTGCATCTTTCAATAACAGCCCAGAGAGGATCTGTGTATGTCCCTGGAGAACTAACTTCTCCTGAATTCACCAGCTCATGATCAGGGCTTGGCAAGAATGCAGGAATCCTATCTGCTGAGGCATTCAAGGTTCACCATCTTGCTTCTGTCCCCCTGGGGAATTTTGCTCCATTTTATTCATGGGCAGTGAGATTTAGGTTAAAATATACAGTGACTAGGTACCTACCCCCAACTGTCATGAAGTCAGTGGTTACTACTAAATGGGAATGTCCCTGTCCCACCCCACAAATCCCCTCTTTTCCCATTGGGGTGGCTCGGCTGCTCTCTGCAAGTTCACTTGCGTGTATTCAAGACAAGATGGAAGGCCAAGCCCCCATTCTCAGACCAGATGGAAAATGGCATCCATGCTAACTAATGTTTCATAATTTATGAATGGGAGATATTCCTGCTTCCTAGAGGCATCTGACGTGCATGAGCTGTCCAGCACGTGTGTTCCCACGTTCCCTGAACGTGTGTTCAGTCAGAGAGCTGCTGACACTCCCTTGGCTAAGACCTTCTTTCTCTGATTCCCCCAAAGAAAACAAACATGTGTCAGTACAGAGCTGCCTCATAGTCCTTTCCAGCTGCCAGCACCCAAGCTGTTAAGTTCACAGGGTTCATGGATGGACAACATTAGAGACACAGCTGCACAGGCATTCAGATGAGTGTGAATTTAAGGGGTCAGGAGACGAGGTCTCTGATGAGCTTCCTTATAAAAGAAACCAGCAGAGGGCAACTGTATTTGCCTGCCTTGAGATTAAAGAGATGCTATTAAAAGCAATTGGAAAGTAATTCATAAGGGAACAAACAGCGAGTTACTCTCATTAAATTAATTTGTCTTCCTAGCCACCCTGCACTCCTGATAGGAAAGTAAATTTATCCAAATATTGAGCTCTTCCACAAACAGCCCTCTACCACTTGTCCTGGGGAAAAGAGGGACTTGAAGGGGTGGCAGGGGAGGCTGCCACTTCTGTGGCTGGTGAGTCTCCCTGCTTTTATCTTCCAAGGTAGTGCATTAACTGTCTTGTTTTTAGGGGGAGCGATCAGTCGGTCAGTCAGCATTTATTAAGTGCCTACTAGGTGCTAGGATCCAAAAGGAAACAAAAGGTAGTCCAGTCTCTGCCCTCAAGAAGCATACAATCTAAAGAAGGAGAAAGCATATAAACATGCACATGCATGTGCACACATGTGCGCACACATGATAAATGACAGATAATTGGCAGAGGGAAAACACGACAAATAAAGTTTGGAGAAGGCTTCTAGATTTTAGTTGGGACATAAAGAAACCAGAGAGGTCAGTAGATGGAGCAGAGGAAGGATAATGTTCCAGGTCTGGGGAAACAACCAGAGAAAATGGCCAGAGCCAAGAGGTGGAGAGTCTTGTTCATGGAACAGCCACTAGATCCAAGAGTTACTGTTGTAAGTATAGTGTAAGAAGACTGGAAAGGTAGGGAGTGGGTTCTGAGGGGCTTTGAGTGCCAAACAGAGCATTTTCTATCTGATCCTGGGATGATAGGGAACCACTGGAGTTTATCAAATAGAGGATGACATGATTGGACCTTCACTTTAGGAAAATCATGTTGGCAGCTGAATGGAGGATGGAGTGGAGTGGGGAAAGACTTGGAGAAAGCAGAGCCATCAGCACCTACTGCCACAGTCCAGGTATGAGGTTGTGAGAACCTGACCTACAGTGTTGGCAGCATCAAAGGAGAGAATGGGGCTTCTGTGAGAGATGCTGCAGAGATAAGATAGAAATGTCTTGGCCATAGCTTGTACATCAGGGGTGAGACAGTGAGGAATCCAGGATGACACCTAGGTCAGGAGGCTGAGGGACTGATGGGGGTGTTCTTTACAGGAAGGGAGGGTTTAGGGGAAAAGATGAGTTCCATTCTGGGCATGTTTAGTTTAAGATATCTTACTGGATGTCCAGTATGACATGTCTGGAAGGTCGCTGAGGTTGTGAGACTGGAGGTCAGCAGAGACATTAGGACAGGACAGGTATTTGGGGATCATCAGCCCAGAGATGACCATTGAATCTATTGGGGCTGATGGAATCACAGAGTGAGCATGGCAGGCCTTGGCATCTGTGATTGCTCAAGGGGAGACTTTCACTGGAAGATCTGCATCCAGGACCCCTGACTAGGTGATGGCAAAGTCTTGTGGTGGGCAAATGGCAAAATCTAGGGAACTTTCATGTAATCCTTTCAAGATTCACAGAACTCCAAAGATCACACAGAGCTGGAGTACCTAAGGTAGGACTGGAATTTAAATAGATATAATTAAATATTGATCATATTTACATATTATATCTATAAATATGTCTAAAAATATCTAACTATATAACATATAAGAACATATAAACACATATAAAATAGATATATGCAGACTGTGTATCCTTAAATGTACATGTAGTACATGTACATGCATACATCATAGTAGTACATGTACATGCATACATCATAGATGTAGATATATACACATGATATCTCTTCCTATACGCATACATGCACATATATGCACATGTACATGTGCTTACATATGTATAATTTTGGAAGCTTTAAGCTCTCCAGATTATGAATGCCTTTCCTACAGTGTGGTGCCAAGAACTGAACCTGAAGCCTATGTTCTGACTATGGTCTGGCCAGGACTGAGTACTGTATGGGTGTCTTCCTGAAAGTTATTCTTCTCTAATTCGTCTTCAACCAAGACACCTTCTTGGGGTAGCAAAAGCCTTCCATCTGCACCCTGCAGGGCTGGCGTTGGACAGACCACCAGAGGCAGTATGCGTCTGGAATGGAAAGGCAGAATGGTGACTTTGGGAGGACGAATTCTAGTCCTGTTTCTCACACAATGTGTGAGACGTTGGACAAATCACTCAGCGCTTCTGAAACAATCTAAGACTAAGTTACAGAGTAGGGTCTGCTCTTCCTTGGTGGAGAGTTGACTTTACTAGTAAATTTACCCTGGAAGAAGGTCAGAGGGTGTGGTGGTCCCACTCTCCACCCCTCTCCCAGCTGCTGTGCCCTATAGAGTGACAGCCTCTCCGCCTACCCCCCACATCTACCCTGCATGTGTCTTGTATGGACAGAGTCAGGTGTTTCCCCATTAGACTGTGAGCTCCTGTAAGGCAGAGACTGACCTTGGCTTGGCTTTGTGGTCCCAGCTCTTAGCACAATGCCTGGTACCATAGTAGGCACTTAATCATGTTGATTGATTGGTTGATTCAGATAATTCAGGGCCATCATAGGAAAGAAGTTTTTTGTGTAATTCAGAGATTGCTAGATTTGGAGTCTGGGGGCCTGGATTTCAGGCCACTGATTATCTGTATCACCTTGGATAGGTCATTTATCCTCCTTGGCTTCAGTTTCCTTCTCTTTGGATGAGGGGGTTGGACCAGAACACCTTTGAGGTCCTTTGGGTTAGAATGAGCTCAATGTCCTGTGAGAGGTTACATGTCTTTGGTAGGAAGGAGGCATGGCCTTATTCTGGGACTTGATGTAACCAACACCATTTAGCACCCCAGGCAAGACAGAAAACAAGCTTAATCTGGCAGACCCTCGCTTAGAAACTGTGTTTTGTAATCCCAGCCCCCCTTTCTAACCTTAACCAATCATCTCTTTCTGAATTCATTCTAGAACTTTCCCAGGAATCACACTGGCCTGACAGGAAGTCAAAATGGTAACTCTGGTTTCTTCCCTTCCCATTTGTCCATCCTGTTTGCTCAGCAATCACATCTACTGGTTCTTTCAGGACTTGGAGATGTTGTTCATCTGATCTTGGGTATCTTGACTTCCTCAAGAGCAATGAGGCATTCTCTTACTGTATCTCTCCTTAATTATCTTGGGCACCAACTCCCTATTTGTCATTTTTTTGTTGTCAGCTAGGTGATGCAATGATTAAAGCACTGGGACCAGTCATGGAGACCTGAGTTTAAATCCAGCCTCAGACATTTCCTAGCTGGGCATATCGCTTCACCTCCAACTGTAAAATTGAGATAATAATCTTATTTGCCTCAACTTGGTTGTTGTGAGGGAGGATCAGTAGAGAAATTAGCACAGTGCCTGGCACATGGGCATTTAAGGCTTATACCCTTCCCTTCTCTCATTTCCAGCACAGAGGTCATAATTCTTGGCAAACCATTCATCCTGGTGTCAACTCTCAGCTTCTTGTGCACTCCCTGTAGCTAATACTCTTCATTTCCACCCTGTGATTCTGGTTATCCTTAGCCTTCCTAACAAGCCTCATCTTCCTCTCTGAGCACTGGTGTTCTTGGGGTTCATTTTAACAGTATGGTACCACACTCTTCCATTCATCTTCTGTTCCTGCCCTTGCTTCCATCTTCTGTGGAAGGTCTGTATCTGCTGGTGGATACTCTGAGATCCACACAGGGCATCTCAGACACCTCCTCATTTTCCTTCATGTCTTTAGAATTTCAGTCCTAAGAGCTGCCCATTCTCCTGTATGGGCTGAAAAAATTTCCCCTTTTAATGTCACTTCATGAGATCCTCCCTATCCTTTCCCTGAACCCTTTGAAAACTGTTGTCCCTGATTATAGGTGTGCATGCTGGGCTTCTCAGCCTTCTCTTGTTTTATAAACTTGGAAAGGGATTGGATAATTCCTCCCAGTGTTCCCACCCATCATTTTCACACACACACACACACACGCATGCATGCACGCATGCACACATACACGCACACACACACACCAGTTCTTTCCTGTTACTGAGGATTAGGTCCTGAGTACAATTTCTCCTCTAATTTTTTTTTTTAATACTGTGACCTTTTCTATCTCAGTCACATGTCCTTTTGGAATATCCATTGGTCTAAATCCAATTTCTGCCAGACTGCAGTTGGCTCCTTCTCCCTTTAAAAGATGAAATTCAGATTCAGGCAAGTCAAGAAGATGTGAGCTGTTGTGCTATTGTCAGGATGAGCGAGTGCTCCCACAGAGGTCTGGATAATGGAAGTCTGTTGGGACACATTTGTCACTGGGCTCTGCTACTCCTCCTTGTTTTCCTCCTGGACACAGGTGGTCTGAAATCTACTTTGAGGGCAAATTTGCCCCCCCCCTTCCTCCACTGTCATTCCCCTAAAACTTTTCCACTGTTTTTCCACTCTGGTTCCTGGATTTCCTTACATAATTCCTCCTTCTACAATGTAAGGTAATTCCTTCAATTACAATGCTTCCTCTCTCTCTCTCTCTCTCTCTCTCTCTCTCTCTCTCTCTCTCTCTCTCTCTCTCTCTCTCTCTCTCATTCCCTCACCTCTCCTGTTTCTTTGGAATAAGATGGACCCATTCAGATCATATTCCCATTGTAAGTTTTAGCCTGTGAAGTCTCAGTGGTACCCAAGCAGTAAACTTTTTCTCCCTTCAGTCAGGCCTCTGGCCAGATCTTTGGGTGTTTCTATCTAGTTTCTTAAAACCCTGAATTATACCCTTGGCTTCTTTTTTGGCTTTTGGGTCTTGTGAACTTTGTGTCTCAACCTTGTTGGGTGTTTTTCCTTCATTGTAGCTACTCTCTCCTGTATCCACCTTGGAGGATCTACCTGGGCAGATTTATTTTAAAGCCCTTTATTTTAAAGTACCAGTGAGCCTAGCACCTTGGAAACAAACCTGGGTATTATTGTAAACAACCAGACGCAGGGTCTGGAAGAACCTGACATGAGGAGATGGGAATCCCAGAAAGGCTCCTGCTCTAATGTCAGTGAGAGAGTTTGAGAGTTTGAGCAGCACCCACTTTCCCAGCTAACAAAATAAGAAAAACAATGTCTACTTTAGCACTTTTCCATATTAATGGAGGAAAAATTGTTCCTTTGGGGGTATTTTAGCCAAATAAAGACTCATCTTAACTTGTTGATGGAAGGGCATCCTTAAGTATTTATGGGACAAAGTGTTCCAGTCATCCCAGCATGAGCCAGAGCACTTGTGATCTCAGGGAGGACCTCTGGATTCCACTCTAGTTAGAAATTAGAGAGTCTGGATGTGTTGATTCAATTTCCTTATAATTACCCTGCAAGGATGAAAGCAAACAAATGGAAAAACAATTGGTCTTCATACACTAATCAGGGAGAGAAAGGCAAATAAACCCAGCTGGTTTAACTGAGCAAAGTAAGACCTGAGTGCCTCTGTGTGTTATTGTGTGTATGTATGTGTGTGTGTTTGTGTGTGTGTACATGCATGTTTTTGAGCAAGATTTTCTTCCATTCCCTAGATGCCACAGAAGACAGATGATAACATCCAAATTCCATGATGGCAAAGTCCTTTGTGCTGGTGTGACCAGAGACTAAATACTGGTTTGTCCAGTGGTCTTCCTGCCCTTCAGCCTAGATGTGCTCCATTGTACTCCCCTTCCCCACCCCAGCTCATCCCTGGGATGCCAGCAGAACATCCTCTCCATCTCACAAGCGTCTGCTCAAAGCCAAGTGTCATATCTGTCTTCTCCCTCTCCCTCCCCACCGCTGTCAGACACTCTCATTCACCTCTTACATGGCTATCTCCCTTTGAAAGCCATCCAACTTATCAAAGCCTTTCCTCAAAAGGGGTCCTCTGGTTGTGTGTCCCTGGACACGTCATTGCAGTATCCTAAGTCCAAACTACTCTCTAGGGCTGCAGAAAAGGTGAAGGTGAGCCTTCCTGGGAGCTTCCCAAGTCCCAAGTCCCTATCCCTGGAGCCCCCAGACCTTCTACCGAGTCTTGATTGTCGAGCCTCTACTATCTTGTTCTTTTGGTGCTGGTGTTACCTCAGACTGGTTAGGAAGCCTACTCCTGGGGGGATGATGTGTAAGTCCATTTTTGATTGTATGTCTAGAATAGGAGTGGAATCCTCTGTGAGAGGCTAGTAGCCTGTGGAATCTAGGGGTGTCAATCAGTACATTTGGTAGCTAGTAAAGATCTGGGGGGGGGGTTCCTTGGAGGGTTGGTTTTGCCTCTAGGGAGAGCCTCAGTTTGTGGAAGTGTAAGGAGGATGGAGATTTAGAGAAGATAGAGATCAAGAGTGTGTGGATCACCAGGAGGGCTGGCAGCCCCAGGACCCCTGTCCCCCCTAAAGAAGGATTGTAAGACCTGGGGCCAGAGGAGTCCAAGTTCTGGCAGCTTCTCTCTCTGAATGGGAAAGTCATTCCCAGGGACCTAGAAGAATGTCAGTGGAACCACAGCCAGAGAATCGGGCTGTAAGCTGGTCCATGACACATGGGCTGGGGACAGATCCCTGGAGGATTCAAGGACACATCTCCCTCCAAGCTGATATTTCCTGTTAATTAACTTACTCATTAATTATTCTTTGGGTCTGGCCATTCAACCAAATTTGAACCTGTTTTTCTTTAGGTCCACACTGCAGCAGTCTCTTAAATAGCTAATGGCATCATACTTCTTTCTGAAGTGTGACTAGGAATCCTTTCACTTTGGGCAAAAAACTCTCCAGGGTGAGAGAACTGGCAGAAATGGTGCAGAAGATAGGATGATTCGAGGGACAGCCCCAGGTAGCAGGACTGGTTCAGTATTTGCCCATGTAACCATTGGGTTAGTAAGGGTCATAGGAGAGTCACTCCATGCCCATGCTGATGGGGTTGGAGGTCATTGTGCCTTGAGGAAAGGTTAGCAGAAGTTGGTGGTGGGAGGCTTGTCTCATCCAAAAACAAAGTGCTCCTTCCACATTTGTACCTTGGGAGAAAGGCTTATTCAACCCATGCTAATTATGCTTTAAAAAGGGCAGCTATATGACAAAGTGGACAGAGCCCTGGGCCTAGAGTCAGGAAGACATCTTCCTGGATTCAAATCCAGCCTCTAACACTTACCTGCTGTGTGACCTTAGCCAAGTCACTTAACTCTCATTGCCCCAGTTTCCTCATCTGTAAAATGAACTGGTGAAGGAAATGGCAAACCACTTCAGTATCTTTGCCAAGAAAACCCCAAATGAGTTCATAAAGAGTCAGACACAAATAAAATGACCCAATACCACCACCAAAGTTATGCTCTGTTTTTCAATGTACACCATATCACCAAATCTGAAGGAGAGATGTAGGCAGACAGTCACATCTTTCTTGTTAATCAAATCAAGCAGCCTTAGCCTAAACCTAAGACAGACAGCAGCAATCCCATGGTTTTTTCCTCTTTGTTTAAGGGTAGCAGGCCACAGTCCTCCTGTGCAGGTGACGCCAAAGGGCCAATGTCAAGGGAGGGTGATGCCAAATCAGCTGCTGACTAGCCTTGTTATCCAAGAGGAGCCCTGTCTGTGCCTGGGGCTGCTCCCTGGGTGGATGCAGATGACAGGAGGAAGTCAAGTCTAACAGCCCCAACCTGCACATCGATATCACTTCTGTCATGGCCCTAGCTCCTGTTAGAGGTGCCCTCCAAAGGCATCTGTCTTTGATGGAGAAGATGTACCATTGTTGTAGTGTGAAGCAGACAAAAAAGAACATACCCAGCCTCTCTTGGACTCAACTCTTTTTGAGCGACATTACTAATGACAGTGACCACATGCTTCTCTGCAGATGCTGGAGACACAATTACCTGCCATCCACCCAATCCCACCCCATTGTTGGGGAATCTGCTCCCCCCCAACACCTTACAGCCTGGCTTGGATGCCTTCTGGGCTGTGCTGGATGCTACTGATCATGTCTCAAAGGGGAAATAGAGACTAATAGCCAAAGGCAGCATCAGAAAGCTCTTTGGTGATGGCATCAGTAGGATGCCATCAGACTGCAGGGTATGTGAAGCATTTCAGTAATTAATTCTCATGGTTTTGTCCCTTTTGGAAACTGTTGAGAACCTTTGCCCCATTTTTAAAATATACTCAAGGAAATGAACTCCCAGAGGAGAGAAGCCACTGACCTGTAATCCAAGTGGCTTGGTAAAAGAAGGAAAGAAATAAGCATTTACTAAGCACCTACTGTGTACTATGCTTCACACTTCACAAATATCATCTCATTTGATCCTCAAAACAACCACAACCCTAAGAGGGAGGTGCTATTATTATTCCTAGTTTACAGTTGGAGAAGTTGAGGCAGAATTTAAGTGACTTACCCAGAGTCATACAGTGATCTGGATCTACGTAAATGTCCAGGGTCCAATTTGAACGCAGGTCTTTCTGACTCCAGTACACTGAGGCGCCCTTAGGTGCTCATTTTGAAGGCTAGATGTGAGGCCTGGGGCCCTTCATTAATAAGCTGCTTTTCAGCTGGTTGTTGTCGTAGCTTGTCCTCCATTCTCAAAGAGGACCAATGACATCATGGGGCAATGCTTTGACTCGTGAGTGAATCGGATTGAAGTGAGGCAGAGCTGCACCAGGTTGCCAGCTTCACTCTCTCCTTCAGAGTCGTTGGAGTTCAGTAGCAGGACAAATGTCAAGACAACTGGCCATGGCCCAGGACGCAGTGAAGACCTTGGTCTTTCCAAGCTAAGGTTTTTCTCAGGTCGGAACACCCACCCATTCAATAGTTAAAGGTTAGATAAGAATTGAGGTAAAATGTCATTCAAATTAATCCTTCTATTGTACTGAAGGGTTTGCATGCACTCTAAGTAGATCATCTTCTTTCAGTCTCACAATAGTCCTGTGGGGGCAGTGCTATAATAATCCCCATTTTGTGGATTAAGAAACTGAGGTTCCAAAAGGTTGGACACAAAGCTGGTATATGTCTGAGGCAGGATGTGAATTCAGTTCATCCTGACTCCAGGATGCCAAGCCATGCTTTAGCAATCTATGCAGGAGGGACCTTGAGACAATTTCAGTCAGTAGGAATACGTGCTGTCCTGTGCCTCAGATAGTGTTGGGCTGGCCCTATCTAGTTCATACTGTTCAACACTCATCTTTGAGGTTCCTCCTATGTGTGGGGAGATCTGGTGCTCAGTGCTACGCGAGTAAAGATAAAAATGACCCTCTAGGAGCTGCTGATGGGATAGATAGGGTGGGCAGGAAGGCAAGTGGCCCATGTGCCCATTAGAATGTGGTGAGGGCAAAGGAGAGATTGGGGTCAAATGCTTGGAGAGATCTGAGAAGAAAGAAAATGTTCTTGATTGAGAGAAGGAGGAAAGTTCTCATTCAAAGGTGGCCCCCAAACTCAGCCTTCAGCACTTTCCAGTGAGCATGGAAGTGATGAATACCAGATCCTGGGCATGACCCACATGAATAAGGCATGAAGCAGGAAGGGAGAGAGACAGACAGACAGACAGAAACGCAGACAGGCAAACAGAAAGATAGTACCAGAGAGAGAGAGGAGACTAAGCAGAGGAGAGGAAGAGAAGGAGGGAAAAGAAAGGAGCCTGGAAGAGAGATGAGAAAAGGAACAGCTGGAGAGAAGGAAGGAAGAAGAATGAAAAGAGAGGGAGGATCAGTCAGTAAATACTTATTAAGTACCTACTGTATGCCAAGAACTGTGCCAAGCTTGAGGATATAAGTGATTGGTGTAATCCCTACTATATGTCCCAGCCTTGAGCTCAGCACTTCTATGACAAACAGTCCATGCTCTCCAGAAGTTCAATCTAAAGGGGAGACAACCTGCAGAGTGTTCTGTACAAACAAGCTCAAACAGGAGACCTGGGTGACAATCAGCAGAGGGAAGGCACTAGAAAGAAAAGGGCCTGGGAAGGGTTCCCTGGAGGAGGGGGACTTGAAGGAAGCTGGAAGCTGAGAAGATTGGAAAGGTCAGAGGGTCCAGGTTGTGAAGGGCTTTGAATGCAAACAGAGGCTTCTGGAGTCTTTGGAAGCCGCTGGAGTTCATTGAATAGTGTGAAGATGAGGTCAGTTCCAGGATTTAGGAAGATGAATTTGACAGCTGAGTGAAGGGTGGTCTGTGGGGGGAGAGACTGGGGACAGGGAGACCCCCTACCCCACCCCCCAGGAGCTATTGCAGGATTGTCAGAAGATGAGAGCCTGCTCACAGGTGGTAGTTGTGTTGGAACAGAGAAGGGGCAGGGTGTGAGAGGTGCTGGGAAGGTAAACTCCAACAAGCCTTGTCAATGGATGGCATGGAGGCTGTGAGTGAGGGAGGACTCAGGGAGGGTGTGCAGGTGGTGAACCTTGGTAATCAGAATAGAGGTACCTCACCGAGAATGCAGAGATTCAGGAGCTTCAAGGAGAAAGATGGCGAGGGTTACATTGAAGAAGGAATTGAGTAGGCTCAGTTGTAGCAGCATCAAGGAAAGTCAAAGACTTGTGGCTTTTAGGTCTCAGCAGTCTTCCCCTAGGACTCTGCAGGTGCGAGGCTCTTCCAATAAGGCTGAGGAAGCAGTACAGGACTGAGACTCTTAATTGCAGGAAGTGTCATTTACTGCCAGGGAAAATGCCCATTTCAGGACAAATATCCAAGTGCATCAGAACTCTCAGCAACAATCCTGAGAAGCATCCTGATGGAGAGGACGTAGAGCCAGCCAGCTCATGCCCGACATCCACACGTCTGAGCTGTGTGACCTTAGCAAGTCACTCCACTTCTCTACGTTCCAGAAAACTCTCAGCCTCAGAGAAGGTGCTGACCCACACTGGCAGAGGGAAATTCCTTGGCTGAGAGTTGTCTATGTGAATAAAATCACAGGAACAGTGAATAGTCTAACATGATCTTAAAAATATGAGATAATTTTTTCCCATAAAGGTCAGAATTTGATGAATTCTGTTGAGCCCAGTTGGCCTTAACGTACCCCAGAAATTATGTGTCAGAAGCAGGACTTCAGCTCAAGGTTCTCCTGCCTCCAAAGGCTGCTCACCATCTACTCTGCCACACTCCCTCCCTCTGGGAAATATTGGCCTTAAAAAGATGATTGGGAAGGGTGCGCAGCAGAGGGAGGAACTGGGGGTCATGAAAGGCTTGAACAGCTTATTTATTGCTAAA
Organism: Notamacropus eugenii; assembly: GCF_028372415.1. Lineage (NCBI taxonomy): Eukaryota > Metazoa > Chordata > Mammalia > Diprotodontia > Macropodidae > Notamacropus > Notamacropus eugenii. The sequence continues at coordinate 5,076,166 of NC_092874.1, forward strand.
GGTTTTTCTTTGGTCACAAGCCCTGCGAGGTCCTCCCAGGTGATGCCAGCAGAGACAGCGCCAGGCTCCATGGCCTTTTGATTAATGCCATTGCCAACATTTTCTTGGTGTTCATATTTAAAAATGGCTTTCTGAATTAGAGGTCCTCTAGCCTGATGTCTTCAGATGTCTCCCTCTGGTACTCACCAGAAGTGATGGCTAAGTCATTAGCCAAGCACTCAGACTCATGCCCAAGTCAGACAGAAAGAAGTCTGGCTCTCTAGCGGCTCCCCTACCAAGGACTGAAGAGGTAGCTGTGGGAGAACACCCTGCATTTGGAAAACAAATGGGGAGTAGTTGGCTGGGCTGGCAAGTGAGCACAGTTATCCAGTCCCATTCCTAGCTCTACCTGCACTTCCAGACTAACCTACAAACTCATTCATTTAATTGAACTTTACAAACTTCATTTATTTCTCTATTGATTTTTGCTCAGTGCCTTGAAGGGTTTTCACAATAGAACTTCATAAATTTGATTTGATTGATAACTCACACACACCTTCTAGTCCCAAGCCTTGGAAGATAATAAACTTACACATGGTACCCATTCTTTGTTTCAAAGGACAGTGGTGGGGGCAAAGATGGAGGGATGACTTTGTTCAGAGCAACTGAAATCATTTCAACAGCTTGAAAACTGCTGATAAACCCAGTGGAAAAAATATTGAAGTCCTCAGTTCAATGAGACCTGCTTGTCCAGATAGCTTTGGACGGCTGCCAGTGGGAGAATCAAATGTCGTCAATTGGGTTTGCACAGCAGGAGACAATCTGTTGTAACGGCACTGGACCTGAAAAAAGAATAAATTGGTCAAAAGGGGCCTTGGATAGGAACCCTATCATTCAAATCACATGCCAGGTTACCCTGACAGCGGGGCTGGGATGGCTACCCTGTCCATCCCCTTTGACTCAAAGATTCCCAAAATGAGGCACACTCCCCGCTAAGGTCAATCCCCAAGATCCATAGAGCTGCCCTTTGGGTAGAGGCTAGGAAGCAGAAGCAAAGTTCATGCCTGGAGGCTGGGAAGTGGTTAAAGAAATTGGAGTCCATGAATGTCATGGAATCTTACCAAGCAATACGAAATGATACTGGTGATCAGTCTGGGAAGCTGAAAGTACAGATACAAAGTAAAGGGAGCTGAACCAGGAAAATAAGACATACTGTGACTGTAGTAATAGAAAGGGAAAAATAGCACTCCCAAACTCAGCTGGAACCTGGGTAATTTCAAAGACCAAGCTTGGTCCCAAAGAAGAGATCTCTGCAAAGGTGGGGTCTATGGGTGTGGAGTGCTGTATATGCTGTTAGCTAAACTCAATGGATATTTTAGTTAGTTTTGTTGAACTGACTCTTTTCTTTTTCTTTTTTATTTGTTGTTATAAGGGAAAGTTCTGTAGGTGCATGAAGGTTAGAAATGGAATTAGGGTTAGGAAATGAAAGTGATCCAAAAAACAACAAAACTCTTAAAAAAGAAGGAGTATGAACATTTCCCCCCATTCTCAGAGTTAATTCAATTTATTTAATAAGCATTTGTTAAGTCCTTACCTTTGGGCAGGTAGGCTCTAGAGTCCCAAGAATGGAAGTCCCTCCCTCCACTTCAGACCACAGACCGCGCCCCCCCCAAAGCTCTTGGTGCTGCCTGATTAGTTAGTAGCAGATATGCATATGGTTTAATCCATGAAATGGCATTCCCATTGCCATCTGCATCCTAAGGACCACTGGACTTTTCCATCTGGAGTTAGAAACTCCTATTAGAATGGAAACTCCTTGAACTGTGTCCCAGGTCTTCACACAGTGCATGGAACACAGAAAGTATTTCATTCATTCATTCATTCATTCATTCATTCCTTGGTTTCCTCCTATAGGTACCGTGATGGGACATACAAAGACACAAATGAAGTCATCTGTGCTCTCAGGGAGCCTCCATTCTACTCAATAAGATTCCCTGCAGGATTGTGGGAGGATAATCTCATCCTATTCATCCATCTTATTCAGGATGACCCAGACTGGCAAATATACTCTAAGGAGTTAGGCCAATAGGGATCTCATGAGCCCTTTGCCCACTCACCTGCAGTTTCTTTTCCCCATAATATAAAAAGAGAAAGCAATCTTGGACGGTTGGGTAATTTTGGAGCCTAGGACGGTGCTCGCCAGTGGTCTATGCTTCATCAGAGACAAGGTTGACCTATAGGCCCCCAGAGCAGGAATAGGTTCCTGGAGAACAAATGTACTCAGTGATGGTTCCCAAGTCCTCAGCTGCTGCTTCCCTCCGCTACTGGCCTATAAAGCACAGAAATGGAAGTGAAATGCACCGTTTGTACCTCCTCTCTTAGTCAGGAGTCCTCAGGTCAAGAATATTTAGAGAGACGAGAAGATACAGTGATAGAAAAGACAGAGGGAGACAGAAATTCTATGGGATGCTTTGTGCCTAGATTCTCAGCCACCAAGAGTGCAGTTGCTGTTCTCTTTCTTCTAGAGAGATCTGATGAGATAGAAGACCAGGATAAGAGAATCCCAGGGCTGTCTGGGACTTTCAGAGGTTTCAGGACCAGCCCATCCTTGAAGAAGAATCCTCTCTTCCATGTTTCCAGCTTGGGGACTCTCCTTCCCAATACAGCCCACTCCACTTTGGGAGCCATCTTTTAGACAACGTTGCCTTGTCATGAGCCAGAGTATGAGGAAATGTGACAAAGCCTGACCCCACTCATCAGCCTGGGATCTCCCAGTGTTGATCCTTGGATGGGTGTGGATCCAGTACAGCGAATGGTCAGTCCTCCAGGCTGCTGGGCCCATCAGTGACTCTCATTGTTAGATATTCTTGGAACCAGGTTTGACTCACTAGAAGATGGTGCATTTCTCCTTCCTATAATGTATCTTGCTTATGCTGTCCTTGCTCCTGTCATGGGAAAAAAACCCTCTCAGGAGCCAGGATTCTGACCCTGTACTTTTATCAGTTAGTCTAACAGACACTCAATGACAGTACTGTAGATGGAACTTGGCTGCGAAAGTGTCAGGTGAGATCTCCAAGCCCTTTGAGACCTTAGGTGTAGATATTGTGGAGACTCTGGGGAAGTGGGGGGATGATTTCTAGCCACATCAGTATTCACAAGGACAGTTTGAAAGTGACTTAATTATTTTTAAAAGCACATTTCTTGGTTCAAAATGCATTAGTGGTCCCTTTTTGCCAATGAACTGGCTGTTTTTACTCCAGTGTAGACACAGCCTCAGCATTTCCAAATGAAGAGTCACACAGTTCAGAATCCTGGATGTCCTCTGTCAGGTTTAGTTACTTTTATCCCAGCTTGGTCTGGTGTACTGGGTGGAGAGTTAGCCTTGGATCCAGAAAGACCTGGGACAGCTGGATTACATAGTGGAGAGGGTACTGGATTTGAAGTTAGGAAGATCCAAGTTCAAGGCTCCCTCTAACATACTAATAGTATGATTGTGTGTAAGTCACCTACCCTCTTAGTTTGCTGAGCCCTCTGACTTGTTACTGCATCTGTGAAGGGCATTTACACACCTGGAGCTACTATAGACTGATCACAGGATCCTAGAAGTTGAAAGAGATCCTGGAACAAAATGAATATGGCTGCTCCCTGCACAGGTGCACACAGATTCCCAATCCACTCTAATTTCTGAGGCCTTATCCCTGAGTAGGAACTATTATTATGGGAGAAGAGAAAGGATGGATAAAAGATAGATGATGACCAACACTGGACAGATGATGGAGTGAAGACCTTCCTCTGAGCACTCAATACATGAAGAGAATTCTGTAGGAGCAGGGCTTTACCTTGTTGAGGAGGCCTCTATTTTCAGCATTTCCCCTTTCCCTTGCCTCCTGGCTGTGAGTTCAGGTCTCAGCATTCTTCTGGTAGTCTCACAGGTATGATTCTCTTTAAACTGAAGGAGTAGGACTCTGTCACCTCTCACAGTAAAGGTGACACTTTGTCACCTTTGTGTCATGGTTCTGCCCAGATGAATAATGAGAAGCAGTCCAGCTCCCTGGTCAGGGCCTGTCTCTGCGATCCTCACTGTCTATGCCTGTGGTTTGTTGATAACACAACTGATGGACTAAAGAAAACTTTCCATTATGATCTAATCAGATCTGATGCTACCAGGGATGGGCTGGAGAGTTCCCTCCCACTTCCCACCACCATGGTCAATCCTGAATGTCAAATACAATTTGTAAGATCCCAGACAAGTGTCACTGAGTTTAGGAATGGTCTGTGCAGCTGCAGGAGCCATTGTGGCCTGTGCCCATGGGGAAGCGCAAAAACAGACCAGCAAAGACTGAGTGAGGGCTTGTTGATGTCTTCACGGGCCACTTGAGAGGCCAGAGTGGGAAGCTGGTGGAGAACAAGCTATGTGAAAGTAGAGAAAATGACAACTTTTGTTTTAGCATCCCCAGTACTTGACACAGAGAAAACCCTTCATCGTTGTATAGTGATTGATCAAGAAATTTGAACATCTCAAGGAAAGCTAGAATTTTTTTAGGCAAGAACAGTCAATTGTGGTGGCACATGCCTGTCATCCCTATTCCTGGGTGTTAAGCTAGTATATCACTTGGGAGCTCAGAGCTGTGGCAGGGCTAATGCTGATCAAGTAAGCCTAGCACCCATGTGGCAAGCCCTTAAGGGCAAGGAGCCAGCAGGCTGCCCAAGGAGAAACAAACCCATCCTGGCTGGAGATGGAGCAGGTTAGAGCTTCCATGCCAAGCAACAGCAAGATTGGGTCCAGGAGTGGGCACAGCACTGTACTTTCAGCCTAAGGCAGATTGGGGGGAGGAGATGGGGGAAAAGAGGGAGAGAGAGACAGAGAGAGAGAGAGAGAGAGACAGAGAGAGAGAGACAGAGACAGACAGAGACAGACAGAGAGACAGAGAGAGACAGAGACAGAGACAGAGAGACAGAGAGACAGAGAGAGAGACAGAGAGACAGAGACAGAGAGACAGAGACAGAGACAGAGAGAGACAGAGAGAGAGACAGACAGACAGACAGAGAGAGAGAGAGAGAGAGAGAGAGAGAGAGAGAGAGAGAGAGAGAGAGAAAGGGGGAACACATTCTCTTTGCCTAATTTCCATTACATTTAGTAAAGTCTACACTCCATTAAATATAGTATCAATAAAGCTGCTTCACCATCTTTAGCCTGGTAGAAGGGTCTGCTGGTGGACTCACAGGTCTTAGTATTGAATAAAACACTCTCTATTCCAGGTTTGATGACCAAGCACTTTCTAGCTTGGTTTTCCCACCAGTGAGAAGGTGAGGAGGACATCAACCTCAATGAAAGTAGCATTGGTTAGCACCAATGGTGCTGTGCTGCCCACAGTATTAGGTGCTGGAGATTCTGGAGATTCAAAGGCAAAATCAGAGTGCAATCATTTTTGACAAGGAGTTTTGTTTCTCTTGGACAACATGACACCCAAACAAACATAAAAACCCATGATAGTTTAAGACAGGCAAGAGAATTAGCGACAGGGGTTTCAGAAGAGGCTCCCTGGAGAAGACAACACACGAGCTGAACCGGGAAAGAAGCTGAAGTGAGGAGGGAGGGCATAGGAGAAAAAGAGAAGAGTGAGACAAAGGCTCTGAGGCTGGAGGTGTTCAGAATGTTACATTTGGGGAATAATAAGTAGACCATTTAGCTGGACTACACAAAGGAGGACAAGAAATAAACCTAGAAAGGTTCGCTGGAGTCAAACTGTGAAGGGCTCAGAGAGCTGACATTTTAGCCTCATGGTGGCTCAGGGGTGGCTTCTGTTCTGATAGGGGCTTGGGCTTGATGTTCTCAGGGATCTCCTGGTGGGATCCAGGCAGCAGTGTGTCCAGTCTATAAGCTTTTGTTGACCCTTTGAGGATCAGAGACTCAGTCACTGATGGGAAACGCAAAACCAAACAAAGAAAAGACGTTTATTATGCATCTATCATGGTCAGACATGGCTACCTAGGCAGAAATGAAAGCATTCATTCTGTCCAAGAACTAATATTCTGTTATAGCCATGTTAGGAGCATTTACACTTAATGTAGTGAATGGAAAAACAAGAATCTAGATACAACATTTGATTTTATAGACACCCAGACAAGTTCCTGGGATTCATCTATTCTACAAGTAAGAGTAGGTCTGATTGAGTAGATATTTCAAGGAACACTATAAATTCCCATCTATTCTTAGAAGGGTCCTCATTATTTTAATTCCTCAGTTGCACTGAGTTTTCCTTCACACCTGCTGACTCAGTTTTACTGATCTTTTATTATCTGGGAAGGAACCGCTCAGAGACAATTCCATGGATTCTCATGGATGGTGATTAGTGGTAGGAAGAAGAAAGAGGGAGGAATCGATTTCCATTATAGTTGGAGATAACGTAAGGTCCATACAATGTAGACAGAGGGTAACCTCAAGGAGGCAGGGACTAGCAGCTGCTATGATGTTGCTAGACGTTAATATCAAGGGGACTGCTTTTTCATTTGCCTGCTCCACTCTCCAACCCCTACCTGTCTCCCAATCTCCACAGTCACCAAGAGCAGCCCCCAAATCACACCCGCCAATTCTTTCAGTGCCCTGGGAGGTAGCTAGTGAAGGCCTAGAGAGCGGACCTCATAGCCTGCTGAAATAGTAATGACCACAGCACGTAGCCTTGAGGGGCCTTGGGGTGACATTTTTTTTCCTCAAGAAGAAGGAACCATCTCAAGCTCTGTGTAGGATAAGAATAATGACCTCTTTCCACTGTGATTGTTTTTGTGACTGCAGGGTAAGAATAATGACTTCTTTCCACTGTGATGTCTTCACCCAGGTGTTCCTGAGCTCTGGGGTCAGACTAGGGAGCACATCTACCTGGCAGGATATGCAAGGGGCAAAGGGAATCTTTATGGACTTAAAGGGCAGTTAGTAGCAAGAGTAGAAATTCCCAGAGTTATCTAGATGTAGGTGGTTGAGCCTTCCATCCACCCACCATTGGAACTTGGCTCTCTGCATGGGCACTCTTTCATGCCTGGGGTATAATGGAACACTCCTCCCAGGCAGAAGATGAGGACAGTGTCCTGTAGTCTGGTTTGACACTTTTTGATCATGGGGAACTGTCAGACTTTGACTGGAGCAAGTTGGATGCATCTCTCCATTGGAACATCCAGATATAATCAACATGGTTATTTTTGGAGGAACCCAGATTAGAGAAGGCAGATGGGAGGGAAGAAACTGAAGATCTTGGGCTCTTGAAAGGAAAGGAAAGCATGGCATCCTTGTCATACTTAGCTATCATTGTGAGAAATCCCCACACCACACCCTCCCACTCCCCCCACACCACACTGCCCCCACATACACACCACACACACACACACACACACACACACACACTCACACACACACATATACACACACATTTTATGAGATTTGGAACTCCCTCCTGAGATAGCTGAGCTTGACAGCATTCTGACAGATGGACAAATGGGTTGTTGGTCCCCTTCTTGGTGGTTAAGGTCATTTATTTACATTTTTCCCTGACTTCATTTTTCCTGATACAAAGAACTTGTGCTGCGTTAATCTACTTTTTTAATTAGTTGCAATGAGATATACTTGACTGCATTATTGGAAACATAATATCCTTATTGGATTATTGGGTGCCATGTTGGGAAATTTATAATGGTCCAAAGCTGCTGGCAGTGTTTAATGAGATTTCTCATTTTGCTTTCATTCATTCAGCCTTCACTGTTGTCAATAGGGCTTACCGCCTGTTTAAACGAGCTGGCATGAAATAGATGTTAGAAAGAGAATGCAGAGAGGGCCCTGAGCTGTCGCTGTCGATTGTCCTGTGGATTTTAGACCATCTTTTTATTCAGTTCCAATCCCTTCCTCTTTATCATGTCGTGTGGCCTGTCATAAATGATAACATTGAGGTTTTTGTTGTCTGCTGTCAACATGCCAGTGGAAAGGGAGACTTCAGGGGATCTACAACAGCCTCTACTGCTCTTTCTGTCAATTCTTGTTAGAGCCTAGTCCTTGGTCCAGCTGCCCACTCTGTGGCTGGAATTTGTTTAAATGCATTTGGGTCCAAGGATTAAAGAGCTTCAAGAGCTCCTAAGCATCCATCAGGGACCAATTAGTGGAGAGCTGCCATCCTCATTGTCTCGACACAGACGTATTTCGCTGAATGTCCTCTCTTCACACGTACAAAAACCCTAGATGAGTGATGGGTTTGGAGGAGGACAGCTTTCTTTACTCTTTCCTTTTTTACAGTCAGATTTCTTTATCTAGGCCAACCACAATCCTAGGGAGTTAAAATGTTACTTGACTATTCATGCAATTTGAAAATGGAGGCTTAAAAAAATCCAATCCTGGTAATCCAGATGTTTTATTTGCATTAATATATCCAATAGGTTGTTAGGCATCCTTGCTCCCTGAAGATTACCGGGGCTGTTTGTATGCAGGGACATGTAGGCATTCTCAGGGTATGGGCCACATTAAGCAGAAGGTTAAGGAAATGGCATGTTTGTTTTTTACTTTCAAGATTTTAAGAGTGCAGGAGAATATAGGCTAGACCTTGTACATGGAAGGCACCACCATGAGTTGTAGGTTTAATTGTTTCAGATAAACTTCCAGGAGCCCAACAGTCCTTAGCTACAATTAGCATTTTAAAGCAAATTAAGAAAACTTTTCTTTGCCACAATTTAGGTCACAAATCCTAATGTAACCACCCAGTGCTTTCTTTTCTTGAAATGATGAAATATGCCCATTAACAGCAGCGGTAGGCAGGACTTTAACCACCTCTCCTCTATGAACATCTTATGAACTTCTGCTGATTTTAATTCTGTTGCTGGGGATAAAGTGAGAAACAAGCTGCTTTCTCTTTGGCAGACTTTCCCTTTCTATCACAGTTTTCTACTGTCCTTCAGGTCAATTGTTGCTTCTCTACTCAGTCCACAAAATAAAACAGCGTTTTAGTAAACAGTTTCAGGTGGGGAGTTCAGGAAGACTCTTTACCACTAGAACTGTCCAAAAGTGGAATTTAATGCCTTGGGAAGGAGTGAGCTCCTCCTCATTGGGGGAAAAGTCTGGATGAACTGCTTGCCAGGGGTGTTGTAGTGGAGACTAAGGTCCCTTCTCACTTTGAAATTCATTACTTTTGTAATTCCAACCAAGGAAATGTGAAGGGAAAGGGAGGTCATCATTTTGGCATCATAGTTATGAATTGAAACTAAGGTCAGAATATTGGACACACTGGCCATTAACCCTTCACCATTACTTTAACACTATAGGTATAAATAGACAGTGTATTTGCTTCTTGCCCATGTGTTAAGAAATCAGCAAAAAAAACTTTTCTAGTATAAGGAGGGACTCAAAGCCCATTGGTATAAGACTCTCATCAGTGATGGAAATTGATTACTCAGTGCTTTGCATCTGCATGAGAGGTGCTAGTGAGACCTTCAGAGAGGCCTTGGCATTCTCATTTCCAGCTTCACTAAAGAATACCCACCAATCCAGATTCTCCTTAGGAAGAGATCTCTGATGGGAAGGAAAGAAACTGATACAGAGGAGCTGCTGGGACCCATATACTCTCTCTTTTTCTCAAATATCTCACAGCTGGTGGTATGACTCATTCACTTTGTATATTGTCTGGAATACTCTCATCTGTATAACTTCTCTGATTTTCAGTTGCTATTGGTTTGCATAAATGGGTTCATTTATTATTTGCTATGTGTAGTCTTCATGTAGCTGGCTTTTGGTGGGACGAGAGTCGGACCTTGGATATGTAGCTTGGAGCACACCTTCTCTGTTAAGGGACAGCAATCAGGAGTTTAGCTTGAACCTCAATATTATTCCCCCATGCTAGTGATATTTAAGGAGAGAGGAAAGATAGAACTCTAGCCTAGTGCTTCCTCTATGAGAAGAGCAGAGTGGCTAGCCTCATGGTCCCCATATCTTGCTTCCCCTGATGATGAGGATCAGTGTCCCTTGGAGAAAGGTGGATGGAGAAGACGCTAGAGATCTCTATGCTTGCCTCTCTGTGAGCCACATCTAGACAGACCCATATAGAAACACAGAAACTACATGGGTGATACTAATACATCCACTCACAATAGCATTTACTGGTGGGAAAGACCACAAGGTCCAGATCCCTCATTTCAGTCATGAAGAAAGCACTGACCTTTTCTGCTTAGAAGCTTGAGAGGCCCTCTCTCCCCTCCAACATCAAATACAAACTCCTCTGGGGTCTTTAAAGCCTGTCTCCATATGGTGGGTCCAGCTGACCTTTCCAGACTCATTGCATATTCATGGCTCCCATCATACAAGCAATGCTTTCACCTGTCTGATTACCTTGTTACTTCAATTGGCAAATGGATGGCTGAACAAATTGCGGTATATGAATGTTGTGTTATAAGAAATGACAAACAGACTGACTTCAGAAAAGCCTACAAAGACTTATATGAACTGATGCTGAGTGAAGTGAGGAGAGCCAGGAGGACATTATACACAGTAACAGCCACAGTGTGTGAGGACTGACTTTGATAGACTTTGCCTTTCACAGAAATGCAAGGACCTGAAACATATCCCCTTTCTTTGTCAGGGCTGTGCTCCATTCCTGGCCTGCTCACCTTCCTCACCTTTCTCTCCCTTTCAAGTTCAGCTTCCTTCTGGAGACCTGTCTTGATATCCCCCATGGTTGGTGTTCTCTCTCCTCCATTTTGGATGGTATTGACTGCATATATTTTGCATTTACTTTTCTGTGTATGTATTTGGGGGAGGGAGGAGATGTTCTCTCTCTCTGCCTCAATGGACAGTATAAGGGAAGAGGAGTTGTGCAGTAGGGCCTCCCACCTCATGCTCATCTCCAGCCCAGTGTCCATTTACCATTTTTTCTCCATTAAGCAGCTTAATTTCCAAATGATATGCTTCTTAACTATTATGATTAGTTTAGAAATGCTTATTTTTTCTTTTCTTTTTTTAAATTTCCCCCCAAATATTTTAATTTATTTGTTTTCTGTTTTCAACATTCACTTCCATAAGTTTTAAATTTTCTCCCCCTCCCTCCCCAAGGTGGCATGCAATCTTATATGGGCTCTACACATACATTTCCATTACACACATTTTCACAGTAGTCACGTTACATATAAGAATTATAGCAAATGGGAGGAACCATGAGAAAAACAAAACAAAACATAACAAAGGAGAAAATAGTCTGCATCGTTCTGCGTTCTGACCCGGTAATTCTTTCTCTGCACGTGGATGGCATTTTGCTTCAGAAGCCCTCTGGAAATGTTTTAGGTCCTTGCATTGCTGAGAAGGGCTAAGTCCATCAAAATCGTTCCTTGTACACTGCAGCTGTTACTGTGTGTAATGTTCTCCTGGTTCTGCTTGCTTCACTCAGCATCAGTTCATATAAGTCTTTCCAGATTTTTCTGAAGTTCGCATGTTCATAATTTCTTGTAGCACAGTAGTATTCCATCACAATCAAATACCACAACTTGTTCAGTCATTCCCCAATTGATGGGCATCCCCTTGATTTCCAGTTTTTGGCCACCACCAAGAGAGCTGCTATAAATATTTTTGTACATGTGGGTCCTTTTCCCGTTTTTATGATCTCTTTGGGATACAGCCCTAGAAGTGATATTGCTGGGTCAAAGGATATGCAAATTTGTATACCCCTTTGAGCATAGTTCCAAATTGCTCTCCAGAATGATTGGATCAGCTAACAACTCCACCAACAATCATCCATGTACCTTTGGAGAGAAAAGTGATATTTCCGTTCAATGAGGACCATTCTCATGCTTTGTCCTACCCTTCCCATCCCAGTGGTTTTTAACCCTGCATGTCCTCATCCCAACCCCAGTCTCCCTCCTCTGCCCCCAGTTCTTCTTCCCCTGACTCTCTCTTTCCAAATCTTTCCTTCAGAATTCTCATTTCTTTTCCCATTTTTTTCTTCTAGCACTACTATTTGGTTTTTTAAGTAATTTTTTAGCTCTTTGTTAAAATTCTTGCTTCATCTTTTCCAGGAATTCTGCTTGTACATGTGCCCAGGCTGTCATTTTTTATGGTCTTTTGTATATTTTCTGCATTTATGTATGAGCTTCTGTGAATCCTTTGCATTTTCCATATTTTTGTGAGGTGGAATAAAGGCTGTCCCAGATATGATACATACAACATTCACTTGAATGCCTATATAGAATTTGAGCACCCTGTTGTCCACACATGTGGGAACTTAGACACAGGATATGTTCTGAAATTTTCCCAGTGTGATTTCTAGACAGAGAAGGGAAGTACCTACTATGTGCCAGGCACTGTAAGTGCTTTACCATTCTTTATTTGGAGGGGGGGCACATGAACCACCTGGGGGTGGGAAGACCCCTTGCTAAATCAGACCAGTCCATGTAAGTGGAGGGTTGTGTTGTGGCTTACATGTGTTATCAGAGACAACCTGAAGGGGTACAGTTTATAATCCAACGCTAGAAAAGGATAAACAGACTGAGAACTGGAGTTTTCTAGGTTTAGGGAGAGCATACACTGGCTGAAGGGAAAGAGTGACCAAAGGCATTTGCTTTGCCTCCGGGAAAAGAAGGGACTGGCAGTAGGTATGCCCTCTACAGGATGCCACTGTTGAACACCTGCAGAGTGAAGACATGAATTCAGAGAGTAGAGCTGACAAGGGGCATACACCCTCCAACCAGAAGAGATGGCAGCCAATACCCTCCACCAGAGCGGGCTGACCTGAGGTAGGCAGTTCTAGAGATGACAATTCTCTCCATGGATGTTGCATGGCCACTAGTGCTGGCCTGAAAGAGGAATGTAAGACACACAGTTTCCCTGGCTCCCTCTCAGGATAAAGGTGAAGAATGGGAAGGGAAGCAGGTGTCAAAGCTGGGCCTCCTGTCAAGCCAATCTGTAGCTTCACTTGAGTCCATGGGTGTGACGCTGTGTGGGACTGATTCCTCTCTTTCTAGGCTTTATGATGGGAAAAGCAGCGAGCTCAGAGTTCAGAGAACTTCTAGGTCTGCCAATGTCCAGATGCAGCAGTAGAGCCAGGTCAGCCTCCTTCCCCTTCGACCTTGGATTCCCCATCTATACAATGAAAGTGTTGGACACTGAGAGCTCCAAGGTGCCTCCAACTTTTTGTTTCTATGCTTTTTGTTTACTCTTTTCCCCTAGAGAGGTGTCTTGTCAACAATTCCAATTTGGTTTCAGCTAAAGTAAAGGAAATTTGTCTCCACCTAGGCTAAAAGAGTTAAAGAATCTAGGCCACATGTTCACAGAGATAACTTGTTAACCGGGGCCAGGTACATCCCAGAATGGGGGCTCAGGTGCTCTGGTCCAACCCTGACTCAGACAAGGGTTTCCTCTCCCACAATCCTGACAGATACTGAAGGACCTCTGCAAGCTGGATCCTGTCCCCTTGTTTCAGTAGTTCTCATTGGCTGCCATTGGGCTTGAATAGGTCAGTGTGCTATTGCTAAGGTCAAAGAGAATATATCTCTTCTGACACCAACATCAGGGCCCCTGAGATCCTTGAAAACAGAGTCTTCTCCCAGCAGGCATAGAATGCCCTTTGCATCGGCTTGTCCTTGCAGAGCATGACCTCAAGGCTGTCATTTCACTATACTGGCCATGCTCTCTCCATACTTCCCAGCTTGTCAGTGTCCTTCTTAAAAGGGGAGCCCAGAAGAAAACAAACACAGTAGTCCATATGTGTTCTATCCAGTGTAGTTCAGGAGTACAGTGGATAGAGCTCTGGGGACCTGGCTTCAGACACTTCCCTGCTGTGTGACCCTGGGCAAGTCACTTCACCCTATTTCCCCTCAGTTTCCTCATCTGCAAAATAAGCTGGAGAAGGAAATGACAAACCCTCCAATATCTTTGCCAAGAAAACTTCAAATGGGATTATGAAGAGGTGGACATGACTCAAATCTGAACAGCAAAGTTCTACCAGGGTAGGGGAAGGTTTCTGGATGGAGCCTGGAGACTGATGAAATCACAGACCTGTCAATCAATCGATCAATCAACAAGTATTTATTTAACACCTAATAGGTACCAGGCACCATGTTAAGCACTGGAGATACAAAGACAAAATAATGACACAATTTCTTCATTTAAGGGGCTTACATCCAAAGGGAGGAGACAACATGCACATGCATAGTGTGGATGAGATTCGCATGAAGTAGGTGCCAGAGAACCCTGGAGAGGAAAGCATTAGCGTCTGGACAGTCAATGAAGACCTCAGAGGAAGGTGGCTTTCTGAAATCACTCTCTATCTGGTGCTAGAGAATAGGTGATGGACACTGGGGGAGGCCCCCCCAAGGCAATTCACTAACTAATGATCCCCTTCCACCAGAGATTCCTCCCCACCAGTCAATTGCATGTAATCCATCTGCTGGTGAGGATTGAGCTGTTGGAGTTAACTGACAGGAGCAGTGAGCCACACTGGTACAACTGCCTGGACCTTTCACTTCCACCTCAGTTGAAAAGCTATCCAACCACATAGTAAAACATTTAGTTATCATATAGAACCAATAAGGATTCGCTGGAAGACACTTTCACTTTTGGGGGGTGAAAATATATCAAATGTTTTATTCATTCATCAAATCATTCCATTATTTAAAAATTGTCTTTTAAAATTTTATTTCTCAATTACATGTAAATAAAAAGTTTTTAACATGGAAAAAAATTGAGTTCCAAATCCTCTCGTTTCTCTCTCTTTCCCTTTCATTGAGAAGGCAAGCAATTTTGATAGAGGTTATACATGTGTAGTCATGAAAAACATTTCTATATTAACCATGTTGCAAAAGAAAACACAGACAAAACCAGCCAAGAATAAAAGAGAAAGTTTAAAAAGCATACTTCACTCTGCATTCAGAGTCCATCAGTTCTTTCTCTGGAGATGGATAGCATTTTTCATCCTAAGTCCTCTGGAATTGTCTTAGACCATTGCATTGCTGAGAATAAGTGAGTCATTCACAGCTGATCCTTGTTACAATGTTGCTGTTACTGTATACAATGTTCTCCTGGTTCTGCTCATTTCACTTTGCATCAGTTCATGTAAATCTCCCCAGGTTTTTCTGAGAGTATCCTGCTCATCATTTCTTATAGCACAGTAGTATTCCATCACAATGTCATACCACAACTTGTTAAGTCATTCTCCAATTGATGGCTTTCTCCTCAGCTTCCAGTTTTTGCCACCACAAAAAGCTGCTATAAATATTTTTGTACATGTAGGTCCTTTTTCCTTTTCCTTGATCTCTTTGGGATACAGACCTGGCAGTGATAGTGCTGGATTAGAGCATGTATGATGCTTTCACTTTGTAACAGTTGCCTTGACTTCAGACCCAGCTCCCTTTACCTAGGAGAGGGAGCTGGAAATGGAGAGCATTCCATGACTCAAGGAGAAGATGTTAAATTACAACAGGGAAATCACTTTACTTCTGGGCATGTTTTAGTTAAAGACACAATTACACAGCATTATTGATTGCCTGGAGTTGGCAGAAAACAATAAGTTATTGGTTCCCTGAGAGGTTTGTGTCAGGGAGGAGTATGAATCATTTAAAAAATTATGACTTGGGGAGCAATGAAAGCTTTCGAAAAGGAAATCTACTTGTTAATGAAGAACGAATACAAGACTGGACTTTCCAACAGCTTTGCTTCAGCAGACAGCCTGTAATGGTGGGGAGGGAGTGGAGGCCCTAGCAAGGTGAGCAGGATTGCCAGAATTCCCTGGAGATGAGAGGGGTATCGCAAAAGTTGGTCAGGGGCCCTGAGACCAATGGGAGCCAAGGTCTGGAGGGCCTTCTGTGAGATTGAGACCTCACAGCCCAGTTTACACTTATGTAAATGTGGGTCTTATAGAGTCAGGAGAGAAGATGTCCATCCACTGTGGAGATCAGCAGCAGGAGTAAGTCTTGCTGACTATGCAAAGGTTAAGCCTAGTTTGGTGTGAGTCATGTACATACAGCCTATGAACTTCAGACCTGGTGCTGACACCTGACAAAGGTCTTCTGCCCTTTACTTGAAGACTTCCAATGACAGGAACCCTATGCCCTGCCAAGGAAGCCCATGCTACATGACCTAAGTAAGACTTGGGGACTCTGGGCAAGATGCTCCTTGCAACCACTGGGTAGGATTGGGGACAAAGACTACCTGTGAGGACTGTGGTCATTTTCACTATGGCTCATTTGGACATGGTGATAAGAGAAAAGGTAGAAGATGAATGATGAGGGTGCAGTCCTTAAAGGTATGATACCTATTCACATGACAGAGCTAAGCAACCTAAGGGCAGAAAGCTTTGGACTTGGAGTCTTGAAAGCCTGGACATTTAGTGGCTATAAGCAAGTCACCAAAGACTCTGTTTTCCTCAC
Organism: Notamacropus eugenii; assembly: GCF_028372415.1. NCBI lineage: Eukaryota > Metazoa > Chordata > Mammalia > Diprotodontia > Macropodidae > Notamacropus > Notamacropus eugenii. The sequence continues at coordinate 5,092,522 of NC_092874.1, forward strand.
CTCCAGAATGGTTCTTATAATACCACTAGCTCTTATTTCAGGGGGTGGCTGTGAGGCTCCAGGATGTAGTATGCTTTGTATGGGTGTGAGCTGGAAGAAGTGGAGGGAACCTGGGAAGGACAATGGTGATAGCAGTTAGCACTTATCTGGTGCTTTTAGACTTGTGAAGAACTTTATGTGGATCATCTTCTTCAATATGGATTTAGATTTGTTGGAGAAAATGTTTTTTAGAAATGGAGATTGGGAAGCTCCTGTGTCTGCAGCTGGCTCTACATTGAAAAAGGAAATCTTTTTCCAATTAGCCCAGGATTTGTGTTCAAATTCTGTCTTTGATAGTAATAGCCTCATGCTCCTGGGCAGGTGCTGTAGAGGAGCTCAAAGAACAAAGGATTTGTAGTCAGAGGACTTTTGTTCAAAATCTGCCCTCACACTGATTGCCCATGATGCATTGCACAGGACCCTTCTCTTTCTGGCCCTGTTTCCTGTTTTGTGAAATTTGAGGATCTAACTCTCTGGTTTCTTGTGGTCTCTCCCACCTCTGATATCCTCAGATCCTCTAATTCCCAGTCCAAGGTGAAGGGGGCACGTCCTGAAACCTCCAGAGTCAAGGGGTTGGGGCAGTGAGAAGCCCTTGGGGTGGTGGTGAAGAGATGGGAAACAAGCCAAGGAATGCCTGAGGTGATGCATTTCTGGAGGTGATGAAGTCCAGGATAGCAGCCAGGTGGGAAATGATGAGCAATGATGACCATTAAAACCACTTCTTTCAGATAACTATTGAACTTCAGAAAGATTCTGGGTCCAATGGAAATGTTTTCACCTGGGTGCCTGGTAGCACTGTAGCATGTGGTGGATTAATCAGATTATTTAACATTTCAGTGCAGAAGTCTTCAACCTCTGAGTGAGCATTTCTTGAGTATATTATATAGAGGATTCTTAACCAGGTTCCGGTTGAACTAAAAGGTATCTTTCTAGGTTCCTTCTAACTTTGAGATGCCAAAATTCTGAAGGATCCTGGCGGAGAGGTGGTGGTGATACAGGTTGGTTTTGAACTATAACTAGAGTAGGGCAACAGGAACTTGGTCCCAGGGCACTGGAATTTAGAAGGTACAAAAATATAGCCCAAGCAGGAAGGTCTCAGATAGATCCCAGGCACTGGCTTAGTTATTTAGGTAACTTATTCTGCTTACAATTCAACTGTATTTGTCTCCATTTTCCTTTGTATTATTTTCATATCACAAGTGACAAAGTTGATTTGAGAACACATTTTGTGCTCCTTGCCTCAGACCCCTAAATGGTAAGTTATGACTCTGAGAGAACCTGAAAGGTACTCTGGGAAAAAAAAAAAAACCTGGAGGATAAGACAGAATTGCAGACTGGCTGTAGGGACAGGGCAGTATATGAAGTGAGCTATGAGACTGGGGGAGGGGATCAGTGGGGGGACACACACAATTTCATCCCAGCTTGACCTTGAAGGAAGACTGGGAGCTGGAGAAGCAGGAATGGATTACAGAGTTCAGTTCTTCTTCTGGAATTTTCACTGCCTTCTAAGCTATAAAGTATTTTTTTCCATTGTAAGTAAACTGATGAAATCAGAAAATTTTCCAAAAGTATTTTTCTTACTTTTTGACAAATTCGTCCCATTTATGCAAAGCTAATGGGTTTAAAACAATCTTTAAATCACTGCCTGATTGCACTGGTCAGGGAGGAGTATCCTCATGTCTAATTTTTGCATAGCAATGTAGCCAGTGAAATGCCTCCTGCTGGCTGATAATGGGCTTATTTCACGAAGTCCCCCTGGCCAGACTTGGACTATTATGAAAATGAAGCAGGGGGTCGAGCCTGGCTGGAGCAGGTTTCCAGTAAAATGTTCAGGCCGGTGATGAGACTCGGCAGGGGCGCTGCCAAAATCGCTTTTGGAAATTAAAAAAAAAATCAGAGGATGGAGTGGAAGGAGGAGAGAAAATGTGCAACATGCTCCATAATGACTGAATTCCTGCTTGAATCTAACAATTTCTGGCTAAAGATAACACTCATGTCCAGATTCTTACTTAACTTGAAGCAAATCAAATCCCTTTCACAGGTCTGGGGCTTTCCTGAAAGCAGAGCCCTCTGCCTTCCTGCTCTTGTCACTTGAGGGATACATGAAGCAGGTCACAGAGCATGAACCACAGCATCATTCCGGGTCCCATTCTCTGCCTGCATGAGCAGAGACTGGACCGTCATCAAGACACCATGACATGGTGCTGACTAATATGCATGAGCCTTGGAGGCAGGAAAAATTAAGTTTGAGTTTCCATTCTGGTCATCTGCCTGTTGTGTCATCCTGAGCAAGTGACTTAAACTCTCTGGGCCTCAGTTTCCTCATCTATGAAAGGAAGATGTCGGGATGTGTTGCCTTTAAGTCTCTTCCCATTCTAAAACAATGATCCCATTGTAAAGATTGCTTGAAGAAATTCTGAAGCATTTTAATATCTTCTCAGTCAATCAACAAACATTTATGTGTGCTGGCACTGCCCCAGGGAAATTAGGGAAAGTGTGAAGGTCCTGGTCTTGGACGGCCTACATTCTGCTGGAGAAACTAGCCCAGAGAGATCCAGCCTATACAAGTGCTGAGGACACATGGCCCAAGTCCTTCTCTCACAGATGAGCCTTAGGCCTTAAAGCAAGCCTATGAATCCCTCTCTAATTTCCCTGAGTTCTCAAGGAGGTGATTCCCTAATGCTATTGGCATGAGCCCCCACTGGGGTGTTCTTTCCAATATTATCAGATAAGAATCAATGTAGTTAGCCAAGGTCCTGAGGTGGCATAGTAAGGACAGTAGATATAAATCATTTCCCTGAAAGTCTGTGAAACCCTCTCACCTGTATGTGCAGAGTCTAGAGGAAAGTGGGCTCCAGTTTAGAAAGCATGTGTGATAAAGGGATAACTTTTCTTCAGTTCATGGGATTCTCAAGAAATTCCCCTTATAAATGGAGTGTTCGTTTTTTATTTTGTTCTGCTGAGCTCCTTGGGGAGCTACGAGTCTAAGTCTAATCTGTCCTTGGCTCTCAAAGTAGCCATTGCTGATCCAGGGATGCCCAAAGGGCACTAACAGAAAGACAGAAAGTCTAATATCCTCAGACACCCCTCCCACAAGCTTGCAAGGCCCTCCTCTAGCCAGAGGAGAAATGGAGGAAGAAGACCTAGGCCAAGGCCTCTCCTTCCTCCCCCTGTTCCTCAGATAGTTTATCATTGTGGATTGTTACTGGAACAGCACACTTGGCGCCAACCTCTCTGACGACTCTGGTTCTGAACTAACTTGGTGATTTCTAGAGGATCCCCAAGGGTATGTGATCTCATTTCCTCAGTCTCTCTGAACAAGATTCTGTGTGACTCCATATAGTTCCAAGGACTTGACCTGTGATTGATGGATTGGTTAAAACTAAAACCTGTGATTAAGATGGATCACTTTTGCCTGGTGTAAGGGACAGAACATCTTGTCACTTTCAGGGAGCAAGATTTGATTCAACCAGCCAATCAACTCCACCCCAACACTGAGATGAATGAATACAGAGTCTATCCAGGTAAATGTTTTAGCCAATAACAGGGGGTTAGTTGTACAACAGGGGAGAGCAGTCTAGGTGCTACTCGAGACAGTCTGTACATGCTCCAAGATGCATTTATATTCAGGGCCTCAGAATATTTTCAAAGTTGTTAGTGCTTCCCAGAAAGTGGAGAATTCTGTTGAAGTAAGGATGAATATGGATCAGTCCTCCCATATTCCCAAGGGTCCTCAAGTCCAGTGCCACATGCAGTACCAAGTAAACACAGAAGCAGGCTAGACCATGTGCTTAGCATACAGGATGACTTTTCTTGAAAAGACTTGAAGATGCAGTTCCTAGAACTTCTCAGGCACTCAGAGGTATGTGTGTGGCGGGGAGGTCCCATGGGAGCATGCAGTCAGGTCCCTCATCTCCTAGGTCTGGCCACTCTCCATACCATCAGCACAGGAGGGCTTGTCTCTGAAGCACCCACTACCTCTGCCCAGGGGATCTTCCAAATAGAAGAACTGGGTGAAGGGATGGGAGGATGTTCTCAGATTGTGTCCCCTTTTTATTTCTTGTTGGCCTTGACAAGAATAAAGACCCACAAGCATCAGCCCTGGCTCTTTGGAAGAGAGGAGGGAAGCAGATGGAGTGCCAGCAGCAGTAAGCAGTGGGAACAGGAAAACCAGGCTAAGACCCAGCAGTGTTTCCACTCAGGTGCCAAGTAGATACCAGGGGCATCTCTGCAGCAGAGCATTGATGATGCCCAGGAGGCTCCTGAGCTGGAGCCCAAACCAGGGCATCTGTTGCTGAAAGCTGGCTTACGTTGGGTCACAAGAACTTGCATGTGTGCAGGGATCTTGGGGAGGAGGGAAACCTGAAGGTGATGCTGGTTTGGTAACTTAGTGACTGTTTGTTCTTGTCTTATGAGGTTCCGTAAATCCTTCCAAAGACCCTGTATCTGTATATCTCTGGGCTGAGATTCACCACCCCCAGAGACCTTGGCAGCAATGAGAAAGTACTTCCTTCATTATTGGTCTCAGATCTTTGGGATCTTCTCATTCTTTTTTTCCTCTGGAGCTCATCATTAAGGGAAAATCTAATTAAGTCATGGAAAGCCAATCCCAAACAAGGTAAGCCATTGGGCCAGTGAGGTGATTTTACCTCCCCTTCACCAATCTCTTGAATTCATGTCAATGAAGAAACATTTGGTAAGTACCTACTACGTGCCAGACACTGTGTGAGGTGCTGCAAATACAAAGACAGGAGTTCACCATTCCCTGATCTCAAGAAAATTACCTTTTATTAAGGGACAGAAAGTATACTCATAAAATATGTGCAGAATTAACCCCAACTCATTCAAGGTGAGAGGAGCAAAGGCCCTGGTGGCTGAAGGAATCAGCAAGGGATTTATGTGGGGGGGGGGCACTTGATCTGTGCTTTGAAGAAAGGGGGGGAATCTATGAGGTGGAGGTAAGGAGAGTATGCATCCTGGAATGGGACAAAGGCCCAGAGGGAAGAGATGGGGTGCTGTGTGCGGAGCAGTGCCAGACCAATGTGGCTGGAGCAGAGAGCAGAAAGGCAGCTTCGGGCCAGGCTGTGAAGGCCTTGAAATGCTAACCAGACACTTCTATTTTATCCTACAGACATTAGGGAACCACTGGAGTTTGCTGAGTAATATGGGACACCTGCAACTTAGGAAAATCATTTTAGCAGCTGAGTGAGAATGGATTAGAGAGAAGAAAGACTTGAGGGAGGGAGAGCAATGAGGAAGCCTGGGAAATAGCTCAGGTAAGAGGTAAGAAAGGCCTGAACTAGCTGCTCCCCATGTGAGGGGAGAGAAGGGGACATGTGGTAAAGATGGTGGGAGGTAGAACCATGATATTGAAACTGATCATTTGGGTGGGAAGAGGAAGATGGAGAAAGAGGGGATAATGTTGATAATCTTTTGCATACATAATTAAATCCATGGGAGCTGATGAGAAGGCCCACGTGCTGATGAGAGAGTAAAGAGAAAACGCCCCAGGCAGAATCTTGGGGAGCACCAACAGCACCCAGCAATGGAGACTGAGAAGGAGCAGTCCGACAGGTAGGAGGTGTACTAGGCTAGAGTCAGGTCACAAAAAATTAGGAAAGAATGTGTGCTAGAGGAGAGATAGGGGACACCAGGGTCCAATGCTGCACAGAAGTCAAGAAGGGGTCCACATAGAACCCCCAGGTTTGACAAATAAGATGTAATGGGGTGACTGGGATTGGCCAGTGAGAGGCCAGTCCTCATGGGCATGTACAGACTGCTCTGTCCCCCATGGGGACATTCCAACATGTGCAGCTCAAGCTATTTGCCAGTCTGATGACCATGAGTGAAGGAGGCTGCTTGGAGGCTGAGTGGAACTGAGAATCACTCCAAGGATCTGATCAGCCAAGGGACTTTCTCTGTCCTGCATGCTGGGCTTTTGAGCAAGGAGGACGAGTTGCTGGGGCTTCCTCCAGAAGGGGGAGAGGCCCAGAGCCTGCTGTTACCCAGAGCCCCTCTCCCCGCCATGAACATGGGTCTCTGTTCTCTGGCATTATTCTTTCCTGCTCCCAGATGACATTGCGTCTGACAAGGTTGTGACTCTGTGTGCTTTAATTATTTGCAACAGCAAGATTGATCCCCAACTGCTTTATGTTTAACTGTGCTCTCTCTCTCTCTCTCTCTCTCTCACCCCCCTATATCTATATCTAGGTAGAAAATATGTGTGTGTATGTGTGTGTGTGTGTGTGTGTGTGTGTGTGTGTGTGTGTGTGTGTTTAGTTTTATGCTGTATTCATTTATTTAGGAGGCAATTGGGGTTAAGTGACTTGCTCAGGGTCACATAGCTAGTAAGTTTTTGAGTTTGGATTTGAACTCAGGTTCTCCTAACTCCAGGGCTAGTGCCATGTAGCTGCCCCTGCTGTGCTTGTTTTTATAGGTCTTTATTGTATCTTCATTAGATTGCAAACTTATAACAAGTAGAGAATCATTTCATTCTTTGTATTTGTATCCATTGCACATACCTGGAACCTAGTAGTTACGTAATCATTATTTGTTGATTGGTTGGGTGAAGACTGTAGAAGATGAGGGAGGCTGGGGCTGTAATTTGCTGCAGAAGACAGGATGATGGGGATGGGGTCAAAGTTGATGAGGGATTGGCCTTGGCAAAGAGGAGGACAATCCCTCTGTCAGATTCTAGGGGGACAAATAAGAGAGTGGGAGATGATGTCAAGGTTTGAGATGAAGAGAAGACATAGGTCGTGGAGACCAGTCTCTCCTTTCTCTAGAATGTAGGAGGAGAGGCTTCAGTCAGGGAAGGTATGGAAGGACTACCGGCACAGTCTTTGTGGCATACAGGCTAGGGGTTAATTACAGAAATATTTTTCCTCATGCCAATCCAGAACAACTGGGTTGATTTTGTTCTCTTATGCTAATCCATTCAATGGGCCCTATCAACCAGTCAATCAATCAAATCAAATATATTTATAAAATGCCTACTGTGGGCCAGACTACAAAGAAAAATGTGAAACTATGCCTGGCCTCAAGGACCTTACATTCAGCTGGGGGAGTCACCGGGGGGGACACAAAAAGGCACAAACAGATTCAAGGTGACCTTGGCTGGGGGAAGGAGAGGAAGGGACTAGAAAATGTCTCATGCAGAATAAAGTAGCCTCAGAGCTGGAGCCTGGAGGGGATGGAACTAAAATAAGAGATCACTTCCCTGTGTATGTCTCTTAATCTTTGCGGGGGCAGTGGTGGGACATAGGAGGTGTTAGAGATATTTGTGTGTCCTGAGTGTATACAGAGGTCTGCAATTGTTTACTATCCCAGAGTCCCCGAGAGGCCCCTGTTTACCTCTGAGATCCTGGCTCCAGCAAGTGCTTAATAAATACTTAATCTAGTCTGCACCTTTACATTTGCAGATGATGCTTCCAAAAGCAGCATCCTTATTGTGTTGTGCTCCTGTACCAACCTTGATTTACACCTATTTAGACTCTGTGCTAAATCTAAGAGAGAAATGAAACAGCTCTTGCCCTCAGGGAGCCTCTACTACCTCGGACACGTAGCATAATCCAAAAGAAACAAAGGAGGAACCCAGCAGGAGAAGTGGGGCGCTGGTACCTGCTGCTCCTCCTCATGCGACTGACCCTTTTTGTTGTCAACCATTTCTCTTGGACTATTTTCTTTTGGGGGGTGAGGTGGAAGTGGGCTTCTTGAATGTTAGGTCCTCTCTGGGGATAATGATGGACATGCACATTTTGCTGATTGCCGTTATTTCAGTTATGATGGTGGCTGTGCCCTGCTTACGTTTGATAGTCTGAGCTGATCTCCTTGTGTAATGGAGAGCACCCCCAGATGTGCTTTCTGCCTTTCTACTGGACTCCAGAAGAGGGAGCCCACCGCACTGCCATTCGCTCATCACACATGTATTTATTAACCACATTGTGTGATGTACCCAGTCTCACTTTCGTGTTCAAACTTCCTTTCTTTCATAGCCTGAGTCCCCATGGCCCGCTCGGCTTGGACATCAGTCAATTATCAGTCTCATTTTTTCTCTGGCCATTGGCTTGTAGGCTGTTCCAATGCTGTAGTTTGAAGAAAATGAAGCATCTGCTTCTCCTGAAATGTCCCACCAATGTAAATGAAGATTTATTGGAGCCATTTGCACTTTCCACCTAGGGGAATTTTCTGCTGTGCAAATCCAAGAAGTTCCATTTGTCCTGCCTAGTTGAGCTTCTCTCTCTTCTCTGCTACATAAAATGAAAGGATTTTGTCAAAAGATGTGTGAATTCTCCCAGTGCTTTTGGAGCTGCAATGGCTCTCACTCGCCCTTGGGGAGGGGCTCCACTGACAAGTGCATCTCCCAGTACCGACAGTGCTGGAGCTTGGGCTGGGCTTCACGACCTTCCTCTTACCGAATTCATTCTTAAACAAATAGTTTGGAGCCAGAATGCAGTGGATGGGATCTGAGCCACAGCTATGATCACACTGGGGAGCCCAGTTGGTGGGGGGCTAAAACTGAGACCACAGAAGGGAATAAGTCAATAATCCCCTTTCTGGAAGTGCTTAATTGAAAGAGATCGCCAGCGATCCAGAGAGCTTTTCTGATCTTTACATCTAGTCCTTACATCTAGTTTTTTACTTCTTTGGGGTGTTTGCTGGTGTGGGAGGTGAGGAACAAAAGGATATTGCCAATGACCAATCCAGACACATCTACAGAAGCTTCAAGATTGTGAGACTTCAAGGATATGGACGTTGAAAATGAAGTGAACCTGGAAGGTTTGGGATCCCTTCTGGAGGAGTCTATGGGGGTTATTTTTGGATGATTTTGAGTGGAGTAGTGACATGATCAGATCAGGGCATAAGGAACTTGAATCTGGCCAAAGTGGAAGAATGGGTGCGAAATAGAAAGACAGGATAAAGGGAGGACAATTGAGGCTGCTAGGAGAGTCCAAATACCCAGCAATGAAGACCAGGGTGGAGGCAATGATAAGGGAAAGGTTATATGTAAGAGATGATGCCATCTGGATTTGGAAGACAGTGTTTGCCATCCAAGGCTTCTACCTTGCTCTGAGCGATGCATTACTCAATTCACACAACCAGGATTTGGTCAGGAGGTATGGGATTTCAGGTGAATCATTGTTAGTCAGTCAACAAGCATTTATTAAACACTTACTATGTGCCAGGTATAGGGCTAACTGCTGGTCCAGAGGGAAAATCAAGGTCAAAATGGACAGCAAGTCCTTTTCTGATCTCCAAGGAGATGCACCTACCCTAGGATGGGCTTGGGGTGGGGAATGTGGGAGTAAATCAATGCCTCTCTCATAGGAACTTTTCTTCCTTCCAATGACAAATGGCTTTGGAAACTTTCTTGCTGATGCAAATGCTCACTGCCCAATTGCCCTCTAATAATTTTGATTAATTGTGATTAATCAATTCATGCCTAAGACTCATTTACCCATGCAGTAATCAGCTCATGATTCAAAAGAAGAGGGGAACATTTTATTCGAGGTGAACATTTCTAATGACTTGGGCTGTGTCTGCAGAGCTTTGGAGAAAGCTAGGCTTGGGGAACTCTGTCTGCCTTGCTAATGTCTGTCTCTCCAGTTTAGACAGGATCACCCTAATCAGTGGGCAATTTGGTGCACCATTGTCTATTTAGAGACCTTTCTGTGACCTGAGGGATAACACAGTCACATTCAGGCAGCACTCAAAACCCAACCCTTCTCTGGTTCTGTTTCTGGATTAGAAAGTCCATCCTTTACACCTTCCATTTCTGTTCAAAACAGGAAGCTTCTACCATTATCTAGCCTTGAAATCTCTCTTTAAAACAATGACTTCTCTCTCTTCTCCCTCTATGGAATTTGCCAAGTCATAGGACATAGATCTTTATTTAAAATGGACCTTGGAGTCATCTAGTCCAAGACTTTCATTTTACATATGAGGAAACTGAGGTATGACTTGCCCAAGGTTGCACAGGTAATGAGTCACTCATTCTTCAGACTGTTTCTGGGATTCATCATTTTATTGATGTTGTTCTAGCTCATAGCCTTTCACCAAAGTCTTTCTGAGATAGGGTAGTAGACACTTGGATGGTCTCTCTGCCTCCAACTGCCCTACTTCAATTCATTCTCACTGGAGGAGATGGCCCTGGATTTCTTGGCTTCTTAAAGAGATTTTCCTGCCCATGGCCTTGACCTCTGCACCATTGCCAACCCTACTTGTACACAGATGTCCCAACAGGCCATTCTACCATGCTGTTGGGAGCTGGATACCACTCATGGTGTCAGAGATGGGGGTTGGAAATTTTCAGTTCTTGTTTATTCCCCAGCCTTGAATGCCTGAAGGGAAGAAGAGGGGTCTAGGTTTGGCTTCCTAGATCTCTCAAAAGCCATGGTCACTGCGGAGTAATGAGCTGCCTTGAGGAAGAAGTCATGAAATCCAGGTGGCTAAGAAGGATGAGAAGAACTTGCGGTGACCCAGGCACCCTATGGCTGGGGAAGCCTCTTCCCAGGCGATCTCTGAAGCCCTGTCCTCTGCACCAGGGAAGCCAGTGATTGTCCTGTGGTGGTCCCCTTTATTCTCCACCTGCCTTTGCATCTCTGTGCTGGTTGCCTTAGGTGGGCCCTGAAACCTCCACAGAGTGTGAGTGCAGCTCTCTGAACCAGGAGAATATGGCTTTGTGCACATTTGGTCTGTCTGGCTCTACTGAAAAGCTTCTCAAAGTCCAAAGGCTGTGTGGCCAGCCAGCCCTCCAGCCCATCTTCCACAAAGATCCCCAACACTGAATCCCTACTATGCATTGTGGGAAGGAAGCTGCAGGAGGGGAAGGGTCTGCTTTGGAAGTGGTCTCCATTGCTTCTTATCTGGTTCCTACTTGTGGGACCTTAGCTTTCTCATCATGTAAATGATGGGGTTGGGCTTGATGAAGGAAGATGAGGGAATGAAAGAAAACAGTTTCTTTTCATGCTATGTGCCAAGCCTTGTGTTAAGTACTGGGGATACATTTTTGAAAAAGAAACTGGCTCTGCCCTCAAGGAGTTTGTCTTGTGTTACACAAATTTTTAACTTATTTTTTCAATTAACAACAATTTTTTCTCCCTTTCACCTCCATCTCTACTAAAAAATTGTAATCATTAATTAATCAAATAATTATAATCAATAAGCAGAGTCAAGAAAGACAAATTTCCACCTTGGCCATGGAAGCTCTGATGCACTAATAAGAAAACAAACCATATATGGAGAAAGGTGATCACAGGAGGGGGCTTTGTACTGGGTGGCTAGAAAGTGCGCGCACATGTGTGTGTGCGTGTGTGTGTGTGTGTGTGTGTGTGTGTGTGTCAGAGCTGGCTTGCCTGTGGGTGCCAAGGCAGGCAAATGAGGAGATGCCTTGGGTAGTTGGTTGGCTAGGGTGTGAGGGGACACCTACGTACGGGAATCTGTTCTGTTGACCTCTTGGGCTAAGGACCCTTTCCCTGCTGATCTCTGAGCTCCAGAGGGTGTGTGTAAAGAGTGACCCCTTCCTATAGTTGGAAATCCCCCTCCCCCTTTTCCATGAGTACATAGTTTTCTAGGTAAACCTGTGCCCAAGATGGGGCTGCTTTCTTTTGTATCTTCTTTCCTTTGGTACCAACCTTGTGAAATCCAGGAATCAGAGTATCAGCCACTCGAGCAGTTGCCATGGCAACAGTGGGAGCCAAAGACTGGCCTAGAGGGAGTCGCCTGGAGAGAGAGAAACCACTGGGAACAAAGGAGCCCACTTGGCATTGATTGGGCTGTGCTGAGTGAAGGTGAATTGTCAAATTGGGAGTGAGAAGCCTTCTTCCAGATGTCCTAACAATGTCTGAATATTAACCTTTCAAATGATTGTAACCATTATGTGATACTTCACTGCTTAGCAATCCCTTTTCCGGGAGGCAATAGAACTGCCCCTACCAGGACTGAACAGTCAAGGGGATAAAGAGGAAGTTGATGATTGACCCTGTTTGACAGTGGAGGCTGGAGAAGAATTTTCTGGCTCAGGAATGGTGTGGTATAAGGATAATTTGGTTCAAGGAGGGTAAGCACCAGTTAGCTGATGAACACCTCCAGCTGTCTGTCCATTGCTCCAGGGTATGGCAGGGACACTTAACAGGAACAAAATTACAGATGATGACGCACCTGCACAAACACAGAAGCTGACATTCTCAGCAGCTAGAGATGGGCAAAGCTTTCCCCATCATGAGCCCTTGATACCTGTTTGTTGAATGGAATTTATCCTTGTCTAATGAGTAGCTGACCCAAGAATACTTTTCACAGCATCCTCAGCAAGTGGTCCTTTTCCATGTTGTAGTGATTCAAATACTGGATGACATGATCTGCACCCAATTCCCACCCCCCCAGTCTTTTCTTACTTAGTTCAAATATGCCTAGTTCATCTGCCATCTTTCCTAGGCTAGACCATATGATAGGGACACACTTTCCCCTTATATAGGATGCTTCATATCCTCCTCCACTTCCTTCCAGGCTTAGGTGAGATGCTCTGCTCTGTAAATCCCCTATCCTTGTGTGATCCATAGCCTTAGAAAGTGCAGATTGTTTTACAAATGGTTCCTAAGCCCTTAGCTGTGTAATATGTCATTTTCTTCTACTAGGATGCAAACTCTTTGAAGGAAGGGTCTATTCTGTCTTTGTATCTCAAGTACGTAACACAGTGCTTGGCTCAGAGTAGGCATTTCATAAATGTTAGGTAAATGAATGAATGAATGAAGTTCCTTTAAATAATCTTCACATGGCATCCCATGAGGGCATCCCATCCTGGCTGCCCTCCTCTGAATCCTCCCCAGCTTAACCAAGTCCCTCCTAAACCGAACATGGTCCGGGATGGAGAATCTTGGGACCATTGCCTTGGATCCAGGGGCTCTGCCTTGATGGTAGGAAGGCAGCAAGCATTTATTAACTACTTCCTGTTTGCCAGACCCTGTGCCAAGCACACACTTAAAAAGAAAGATGATCCTGACTCTCAAGGAGCTTCCATTCTAATGGGGAAGGTGACACAATTGAATGCGGGAAGGTACCATGAAGGGACAAAGTCCCAAGAATCAGAAGTCTAGGCTGCCTGGAACGGGAATGAAGCCTGTGCCCATCCCCCAATGGGAGGAGGGGGGCCTGACTGGAACACTCTTTGAGTGAACCCCATGGCTTCTCATCAAGGGCACCCAAAGTGGCTTCACCAGGCATGACCAGCCTGAGGGTTCCAAGCCCATCCAGCTCCCCGATAGCAGTGATCTGTGGCACGTTTCTCATTTGTGCTCTGTCTGCTGCTAGCAAAGCACAGTTTAAAAAGTCCTGTGAAAGGTTTCTGTGTCTTGGGATCATCTCTGTATTTTTCCGACTCCCTGTCCTTAGTGACTGCGTGTCTCTCCTTCTGGCTGCTCTGACTATGTCCCTGGCAGCCTGGAGACAGTCTCCATTCTCCCCATGACCCATCAATGATAAAGAATTTGTTTACTCAGAATTGCTCCCCACCCCCTCCTGCCTGCCATCTGCCACCCTGACGGCACAGTGCTGTCATCTCCTTCTCTGAGCGCCCCATGCTTCAGACAGATTGGCTCCACATTCAGGACCACACGGGGGGCTCAGACCTTTTTCAGTTGGTACCTCCCTGCCTGGTGGGCTTGTCTTCTTGACTTCCAAGCACTTTTGTCAGTGACATCTTGGCCCCTCCAATAGGTAGGGAGAAGGGCAGCCTGGTTCAAGACCTCCTGTGTCTCCACTGGCTCTTGTGGCACAGACAAGCAGAGGTGAGTGGCTCACAGAGGCTGAAATCTGTTAGTCTGAACCAAGAGCTTCTGAATCTCCAAGTCCTGCAGGCATGGTCAACCTGGGTTCCATCTGGTCAGCAGGTAAGGTCTGGCTTTCTGGGCAGAAGGACAATAGTGGAGATTAACGTAGGGATGGAAGGAGAAGACCTCTTCAGTGTCTTTCTTCCTCCCCCCCACTTCTAACACAGGCCCCCTCTTGCCTCCTGGGTGCCTAGGCTATGCTACCTTGCATTCTTTATCTGGGGGAAGTGCCCACACTCTGGAACAACCTGTCCAATCAGGAAATGCATTTGGATTCCACACAAGGCCATTGTGTCTCACTGCACCAAAGGACTATACAAATCTTCCTCTTATACAAAAGAATGACTTCCATCCCCTGCAGATCTACTGGTCTTCTTGCCCCTTGTCCTTCCCAAAGTCAGCCTGAGCCCCTCCCCTCCCCCAGGCCTGCTCTGGGCTCTGTGAGGCAGCTGCTTACTTGATCTCTGTCACAGTCTCAGGGCCACAGCCACACCATGGAGGAAGGTACAACCTGAAGAATGTTACCTTCATCTTTGAGGATCTGTGTTCCCAACTCTGTTTTTTCAGTAATAGCTTGCATGAGAACACAGCTTCCTTCCAGATGCATGGTGGATGGAGATGGTCTACTGACAGAAAACTCGAGTTCCAAGTTCTGCCCTGTGCCCTGGCATTCACATAACTCAACACATAAATGGATCTTGACTCATAGATGAGCACTTTCCAGCTTTGCTTAATGAATTGTCAAACTTTCAAATCAGAGCCTAGAGTTTGGGGCTAGAAGGGGCCAAAACGCATCTCTTCAAAACTCTTCAGTGGACTAAGGGCAACATTAATGACAACAGCCTTAATCAAGGGCAGCATGGCATGGGAGGTGGGGTAGAGATAGCCTTAAACCAGGGATTGGCAGGGAGTAGTTCCAACCGAGATGACTCCCATAGAAGTCATGACCAGCTTTGCAGTTAGAGGTGTGGTGTGGCCTCCATCCATGTGCCTTGGTCACGTGTTCCCTACATGTCTATTCCTTCATGTGTGAATGCCCATGTAGTTCCTGTGTGTAGATTCCTTGCATGTGATTTTTATAAATATCCACTCTATGTGCATGCATGTGTATCCATTTGTGGGAGAGCAAGTTCAAGGCTTAGGAGGGTGGGTGAGGAATGTTCTATGGCTAACTTGCATGGCTATTTAAGTAAAAATCATTTGTTATGAAATGTGTGTTTTCTGACTGGTAAAAATAGAAACACTCTTGGGGAAGCTTGTGAATTATGGGTTGAAGAGGGTTATGACTAAACCAGCACCTAGGAACTGAGGGAAACTAATTGGGGTCCTGGCATGAAGCTGCAGAAGACATCTCTATGCCACCCCCAGCTCTAGAAGACAGAGGTACCACTGGGTTGGGGAAGAGTGGTCGAAATCTCTGATTTCTTTGGTTTTCAACCCAGGATATAAAGTATTTATTGAGCGTCCTCTTCCCCCTTCTTCTGATGTGTCCTTATGTCACTTAGTTATTCTTTGAATGAATGACTGCGTACTCATTATTCTTTGCTACTGCTTATATTTGAGGTCTTTTTAATGGGAGCCAGAAGAGGCATGCTCCTGCTTTTGTTTCAAAGTGTAAGAAGCGGAGCATTGGCACCATAGGCGGGTTCTGAGGTTGAAGTGCAGTCTATTCTCAGATGTGGCCTTTGGAATGTGATGGACATCACCCTCTCCCCTCCCAGCAGACAGGGGCTAATTAGAACTTTCAGAAGAGGTGATATGTCAAGTAACCTTACCACTCAGATCTTCTCTGGTGTATCTGGTGTGTCAGAGAGGCACTAAGGTTTTCTACTCTGTTTCCCTAACTTCACTTTCTTGGGTCTCCATGTTTTATATCAAACTCACAAACATAATTAATACAAACCAACAGATTCATAGATGCTGGCAGGGATGTGACAGGACCTAAGACTCCAAACCAGCACCACGCAGGGATCTTGTCTAGAGCACCCTTGACAAGTGGATGACCAGCCTTTTCTCCAAAGATTCCAGTGGGGAGAGCCGTGGCCACCCAAGTAACCCTTCCCACTTTTCCTAGCTATGATTGTGAAGAAGCTTTTCCTGACATTGGACCTAATTTTACAAAATTCCCTTAGATGGTTCTGAGTTTTGTTCTCTTTTATCTGCCTCCAAACTCTCTTCCTGTTTCTCCTCTTTGCCATGGGCAGATTTATTTTCCAAATTCATTACTTTGGTCATACACAAATCTACTGATTTTTCAAAATTCATCTTCATGACCACAAGACTGGCATGATGTGGTGAGCAATAGTCTGCCTGAAAAAGATTTGGGGGATTTTAATGCACTGAAAGTTAAATAAAAGTCAATATGGAAGCCCAAACCCTAAAGTTATCATTAGATAAATAAAGAAAAACAACAAAGTGTCCAGGACTAGGGATCGCAATAGGTCCTCTGTCCTCTTCTCTGGTCAGACTCTGGTCTTGAAGGCCATTATATTTAGTTTTATCACCTTTTAGGGTTAGAATTAAAGTTAAAATCAAGTTAGTGACTAGGAACACCACCCAGTAGCTCAAATTGCCTTTCCCTAGTCAACTCTGGGAAAAGATTCTGTGACTCTGTGTTTATCCCAGGGTCTGAGTGTCAGTTCAACAATGTCCTCATTTAAGCAATCTCCTAGAGATGCCATATGGGAGGAGAATGAGAGGAGGGACAAAATCCCCAGCAGCCGTGACATTCCGGTTTTCAAACCTATACTAGTTGGGCAAGAATCTGTTTCAAAGGATAAGCATCAGATAGTAACCCAGACCTGGTGGGTATGGGGTATTCAGAGAGGATCCGCATCTTTTGTGTGAGGGCTGGCTGAGCCCTTCGGGGTTGCTCAGCCACCCTTGGTGTTTACCTTTCATCAGCTTTCATCTGTGGCTCCAAGAAGCTATAGTATTATAGAAGTAACACTCCTTGTTGGCAGACAGACTCAATCAAGCCGAGGATACCCAATGTGTCTTAAACCCGCTGCTGAGTTAGGGGGATGTCTACGCCGACCATGAGAAGACTTATCCCAGAAGAACGGGCGAATGAGAACAATTTGTCCTAATGGCCATGAAGGTGGCTGAGGCTGGTGCTGTGGCACACTTAGAGCTTGGTCAGAAATTGAAGACATCAAGGTCATCCACTGTCTTCCAGGCTATTGACAGATGTCTTGACTTTTATCTTGCCACTAGGATTCTAAGACACTGGAAGAGATAGTGAGGCTGATGACTTCATGCAACTCTACCTCACTTAAATCCAATTCACAGACAAGTCAAGGCGTCACCTCTGATGTCCTTGGTCATGTTAGAAGTGAAGGATGAACAACTCAGACCTGCCGTTGATGTTCATTCATGCCACGAATTACAGAACATTAGAGGAGGAAGGGACTTTAGGGGTCATCTAGTTATATCCCCTTATTTCACAGACGAGGAAATGAAGACCCAGCATAGGAAAGGAATGGTCAAAATTTTCCATTGCTTGTTCTGGTCTTTTGATGGGTGAATGTGTGGGCCCTGGGAAACAGTTGGTGGGAGGTGGGACATCTGGGAGATGCTCATAATATTTAGGATTATAGTATTCTTGAGAGAAACATGCTGCATATCTTCGTACATAAACATGCAGAATTAGGTATGTAAATATGGGGGACTGGTTTGTCAGGCTCCTTGCTCAGTCTGCCAAGGGAATAGCTAAGTGGAAGGGTAGAGCAGGGGTTAGAAGGGTAAGGAAGTGATGCTAAAAGATATCTGAGCAGCTCACCCACTCATCCACCACCCATCCATCCATCCATTCCCTCCATCTATCTATCTATCCATATGCCTGGCTATTTGGAGGCAGCCTCTTTCTTCCCCATCTCCAAGTCTGCCTCTCTGCCACTCCTTGGCTGGATGCAACCTTTGTTTTGAGAAAGAGATTCCACCGGAGGTTTTCTTCAGCTCAGGTACATGCCCCCAGATATAGCCTGGTGCAACACAAAACGTATTCTGCCCTGTGAAACACAAGTGACAGGAAACAGGATCCTGGGAATGCAACTGCCTCCTGTCTAAGGAATGGGGGAGAGGAGACTCAGGGAGAGACGAGAGATGTTTCTTGGTGACTTGGTACTTCTCGCTGCAACATCTCCCTTAATCCAGCAAATGGGAGCAGCCCAGCCAAAGACTGGGAGAATCAAAGCCCAGCCCCCTTCCCAGCTGTCTCCAGGCCTCGCTTGTTCAATTAATATAATAAGACAGCATCTTCAGCGCTTCCTTGCTGATTAATTAATGTAACATTGAATTCAGTTTGCTATTACAATTATGGTTACATCAGGTGGTAAGCTGCCTCTCCCCTCCAAGGGGAGTGTCTGCAGGGGGCAGGTGAAGGAGGAAGAAGGAAGGGGAGAGATGTGGCCTCAGCTCCTTCATTTGTGAGACAGTAAAGGACTTCAGATATCGTGGAAGGGGCTGCAAATCCTGGCCAAGTTATATAATCCTACATGATGCCAGGGGCAGAGAGGATATTCAGCAGGAATCTTCACAAGACCAGGTTACATTGTCTTTCATTCTCTGCCTGGCTTCATCACTTCTTTTATCTTTTTTTGGCTCTTCCTCCTTGTCCTCTGTCCTCTGTGCCTCAGTTTCCTCATCTGTAAAATGAGGGATTTGGATTCAGTTTCTAGCCATAATCCCAGAGAAGAGTGATATATTATAAAGGGAAGTGATCTCAACCCTGAGCTGCGGATCTGTGGTGCCAGTGTAGGTCTCCTCTATGACATCCTGATCTCTCTCAGGACCCAGGGACTTTGTTCTACCTAGGGCTTGAGGAGAGAAGATTAGTAAGCAAATAAACCTCAGCTTTAGTTTCATATCCCCATCAGATAGCTGGCTTTAGGTCCTGGTTGTGATGAGACAGTTCTGCAGCCACCTCTTCTAGTCTTATCCTTGAAGGGATATGGGGAGAGGAGGCCATTGGAGCCAGCCCCTCACTCAACAGCCAGGGCTCCTCATGCAGCTGAACTGGCACTCGGTTGTTTGGAAGGCAGCCAGATATTGCCCAAACCATGTGCTTTTGCCACCCCAAAATCATAGGGACACTTGCCCTGGCTCTGGAGTCATGCTCCATCATCAAGGAAGTTGGCTCAGAAAAGATCTCACAGCATATGGGAAAGGGCTCACTCACCTATCCTGAGCAGACCACTCTCCTCTATGATGAATAGATACAAAAGCCCTTGAAATTCCTGAAGGCAGATGCCCCACTCACACCCTAGGGAAATTGGGGGGGGGGGGTCACTAGTGTTCAGGACATGAAGCTAAATATGATTTTGTCATGCTCTAGCCACATGCCATGAGACTGTGGACTGGATAAGGATGAGGAAGCATTTCTGAAGCTGCTTCTTTGCCAGGTGCCAGTCTAGTCCTCCCTGATCTTGCTACCCTAAGGAGTGATGATGCTAAGAAGCCTCCGGACCATGCTTGCCCTTGAACTTGGCACAGGAGCAGTGGGGTTCTGTGGCAGGAACCCTCGGGGTCTGAATAGCTCACGGTCCTCAAGAAGAGCCAGGATGGAGCAGATGGAAGAATGGGGGCATTCTGAAGCTTCAGGTCTGGGGCTAGAATGGACCTCAGATGCCATCCCACACATTTAACAGATTCCACCCAGGAAGAGAAGTAACTTCTCCAAGTGCAAGATGTGACCTAGCTCCTTCTCCATCCCCTGAACAAAGGGTGCCCCTTCATGGCCTTCACTTGCCATTAACCATTTATTTGAGGAGCCCACAGAAGAAGACTCTGTGACTTGAGTGGGGAAGTTAGTTGTCCTAGCATCCCCTAGTCCAGCAGGCCTTCACTCCTGGACTCACATGACCCTGAAACAGGATCTGCCCAGGCTGGCTGCTGTGGTGTCCCAACCTGCAAGTCCTCCTCATTCTGGTCCCCTCCCCACCTGCTGCCTCTTGGACTGAGGGATGGGCAGATGCACAGGCTGTGTTCACTGATTTGAAGCCCTGATAGGTCCAGATGGGCATTGAGCCAGGAGGAGGCCACTGACTCTGAATGGGCCCCTAATGACCAGCCAGCTCTCAAGGTCTCACACCTCCGGCCAAGCTGCGCTTTTCTCCCTTATAGCAGGGTGAACTTCAATTTATTTTATAAAATACAGTAATCATTTCTTATGGGTCTGCTCTGCGATGATGCAACATTAGCCTGACCCAAACTCAGAGCATGCATTTAGGGTCCTATGGTTTAAGGTCTAATAGAGGGGAAACACATGGACACAAATAACTGTGATAGGAAAGAGAGTGGAGGACAAAAGGGAGAAACTGGAGAAGGAAGAGGCCACCTTCCCTTTTGTGTTACTGTGTCTGTAATTGTGTGTGAGTGTGTATGAGAGAGTGAAAGTGTATGTGTCTGTGTGTGACTGAATGTGTGAGTGTGAGAATGTGTGCGACTGAAAGTGTGTGAGTGCTTGTGTGTGAGAGTGACTGAGTATGTGTGAGTGTGTGAGTGAAAGTGTGCAAGTGTGTGTGTGTGATGGAATGGGTGTGGGAGTGTGTGAGAGTGAAAGTGTGCAAGTGTGTGAGTGTGATTGAGTGTGTGAATGCGGGAGTGTGGGAGTGTGTGAGAGTGAAAGTGTGCAAGTGTGTGATGGAATGGGTGTGTGAGTGTGAGAATGTGTGTGAGACTGAAAGTATGTATTTGTGTGTGAGTATGACTGAGTGTGTGTGAGTGTGTGAGAGTGAAAGTGTGCAAGTGTGTGAGTGTGTGATGGAATGGGTGTGTGAGTGTGAGAGTGTGTGAGAGTGAAAGTGTATAAGTGTTTGTGTGTGAGTGTGATTGAGTGTGTGAATGTGAGAATGTGGGTGAGACTGAAAGTGTGTATTTGTGTGTGAGTGTGACTGTGTGTGTGAGTGTGTGTGTGTGAGAAAGTGTGTGAGAGTGAAAGTGTATAAGTGTGTGTGTGAGTGTTATTGAGTGTGTGAGAGAGTGAAAGTGTGTGTGTGAGTGTGTGTGAGGAGGGTGAAGGTAAGGAGGATGAACCGGGTCAGGGAAGGTTTCAACAGTAGTGCCTGAGGGAGCCAGGGTGACTCCAGGGTAGGTGTGAAGGTCGCTGTGACTATGGGCACATGGTGGGTGAAGGGCAGGAAGAAAGGAGATTCTGGGTTGTATCCCATGCTGGAGGAGTGAAGATGGGGAGGGGGAAGAGGACATTGCGAGATGATTAGGGTTTCTTGTTGTGCTGGGCCCTTGGGCACCCCTGCTGGGGTCAGGTTCCAGTCTCAGGCAGTTGATGAGACCTGGTGTGTCCCTGCTAGTCATTTTTGATGGATCCTCCTGTTCTTCCTCACTAAGCCATGTAAGTCTCCAAGTAAGGCCCAGAGAAGAGGGTGAAGGCACCAGAATGAAAGGAGAGCCAGGGTCTTGTCTGAGGCCTGGGGGCATCCGGCTCCAAAGGCCCTGACCCCAGTAGGATAGAAGGCTCAGCACCTGCCCTGCCCCTTTCTCCTCATGGGACATCCAGCTTGGCAGAAGTCACCTTCCTCACCAGGGGGTGCTGTGTCTCCCAGCTGGTTCCAGCCCCAATGACTCCAACCTTCCCCTCCCTTCTTTACAGTTGGTCCTTTGTCCCCAGTTTCCCCTTGAAGTTGGGGGTGAACTTGGTCCTCCAATCTGAACCTCTGGCTCCCCTAAGGCAGATACCCATTTATAGAGCTGCTGAAAGCCTGTCTTGGGGCACATGGAGGCCTGGGCTGACCCCAATTCCCATAAGCCTCTTCCATGGAGAGCTTCCACAAAGGAATTGAAGTCCAATATCTAAGCACAGATGGTGGCTGGCCTCTCATCAGGAGCCCTCAGACAGAGACAGGGTGGCACAATGGGGAGAGCCCTGGATGGAGTCAGAACACCTGGATTTACAGGGGGGCCACAGAGGCAAGTAGCCAACTGTCATTCACCTGAGAACACTTCCCACATTCCTACTGAGCAAAGCTCACCTGGGGCCATCATCCTGGAGGAGGCTGGGCCCTTCTTCCTAGCTTCAGAGGGAGTATTCAAGCCCAGGCTCTGCCATGTGCTGCAGTGCCTGGGAGGCCTGCCTCTCCGGGGCTCAGTTTCTTGAAAGAGTGAGACTAGGGCATGAAAACTTCCCTTCCAGCCCTGGCTGCCATTGCAGGACTGGGCAAGCAGTGCAACTTCTGCTGAGGACCACACACTCACACCCTCTCTGGGCTAATTTATGCCCCAATTCTTTTCTCCTTTGTCACCTGGGCTTGGGTTGAGCCATCCTGCTGCAAAAGCAACTTTCTTTGGGAGCTGTCCACATCTAGGTCTCTGTCAGTCATTTGGATCCCCCAGTGAGGATGCCCCAGTGGAGAGGCCTCGGCTCATTCTTGGCCCTTTGCTGACATCAACACGGTGAGCAGGGGTCCCAGCATCTCATGGCTCCCAGGGACACAGAGTCTGATGACAGGATGAGGGCCAGGTCTGATGACAGGCTGTGAAGAGCTCTGTTGGCTCAGCCCTGTGTTTGATGACAGCCAGGGGGGCAGGTCCTAGCTTAGCATGGGACCACCTACGTGAGCAGTCTCCTGAATCATGGTGAGGCTTGTCCTGTTGCTGCGATCCCTGCCCCCTTCCCCTTCACTGGTCAGGCTCCCAACCTCCCTGCCCAGCCTGCAATCACTTCTTGTCCACTGGACAAGATTCTTTTCTCCTGAGCTTTTTATAAATGAGAGCACTTGGCTCATGATTTCTGATTCATGTCCCAAATTACAGGACAATGGACGGTTAGAAAAGAATGATGAAGCCTTGGGAGGTTGATACTGTGAGCCCTGGGAACCATTCACTGCTACATTGAGAGGCTGGAAGTCCCAAGTGGGCTGAGAGCAAAAGAGATTTTAGGTTTTGTTTTCTGAAAAAACTCTTTTTCTCAGCATCATATACATTTTGGGAGAGAAAGGAACTTTAGAGATAATTTTGCCTATGCTTTTGATTTTACTGGTGAGATCAGTGTTCAAGGTCACCCAGCAATGGGGCCAGAGCTTGGAATCAAATCTGGCTAATTGCTTAGATTGGCAGCTCTGGAATCTTTGCAGTACTTCAAGAAGCCCCTCTCTCCTCCGGGCAGTGTGGTACAGTGGACAGGTCTTTGCCTTGCAGGCCAAATCCCCATTTAGTAACTGCTTTTCCCCAAACAAGTCAAGTCACTTCTCAAAAACTCAGTTCCTTCATCTGTAAATTGAAGAGAGTTGGACTAATGGTCGATAAGAAACCATCCTAAGACTCTCTCACTCCCCCATTTAGCCAAAAGTAACTTCACTGAAAGCTACAACTGGTCAGTTGCAAGGGACCCCAGTGGCACTGACTTCAAACCATCTCAAGCCAAGAATTTCCATTTAACTTCCCTGCTGGTGATTAACCCCAGCCCTGGATCCCTTTCCACTCTTCCGGTCTTCTTATCCCTTACACTTCCCTCCACCCAAATCGTACTTTTCTATCTGGTGCCACTGGCTTGTTGGCTCTTTTCAGACTCCATTTTCTGACTTCGAGCATCTTCCCTGGCTGCCTGTGACACTGCCTGGAATGCTCTGTGTTCTTTGCCGCAATTCTCTCATCGACCAGCAGGCTCCCTGAGCGTCTCTGACATTGTCTCAGGGATATCCTACTTTTGGATTTGTTCTTAGGGACCAAGCCCTGTTTTCATGTTCTAGACGCCCCTTTTTAAAAACCTTAAGGAGATATGTCCAGTTCTTTCCATAGGGTAACACCCCTGCACATGATCTGGGACCTGTTCCTAACCTGAGGACCCTCCCCTTTCTTCTCTGCACCTCTTATGGGTGACAGTAGCTGTCACCAGGAGCAGGGACCTTCAGTCCTGAAGATGTTTTTGAAAGAAGCTTTTTGCTGTCTCAGTCCTATTTCTGTGGGGGAGGCTGTTGAGGCAGGCGTTGGGGATGTTGGGCCCATGGGCAGCTCTCTCCATCCAATATTCACAGCCAGACAATCGGTTAAATGTCTGGGGATGCCTGGCTGGTGAAAATAGGTGATATTTGTACCCAGAAACCAGTGGGGACAGATGCTTTTTTGTCATTGAAACAGGCCCTGATGTTCCCAGAAGCTCTGCTGCTAACCTCTCTGGGGAGCTTTGAGTACAAGGCATTCAGAGGAGGGATAGAAGATTTCATTTCACTGGGAAAGGCTGTTAGAGTTGAGAAATAGGAGTTTCTGAAAGTTTCAGCTCAATTAAAACTCGCTATATCATGAAAATGCACTTCCCTCTCAGGAAATCTATTGGGCTAGATGTCAAAAACCAGGAACCTGGGACACAAGACCCAAGAGGGTCTCCACGGCCCTTTGAAGTTTTCAAAGCCCTTTCTCCACCTGATCAAGCAGTCTGCGGTCCAGGCACACCACACACTCATAGCTCCATTTTGTAGTGGTTGGGGGACTTGAGTCTCAGAGCAGGAAAGCGGTAATTCACAGCCAGAGTTTGATCCCAGGTCCAGCTGCAGCTTCGGCTAAGCAGTGCCTACCTCCTTACCTTAGAACTGAATGCCCTTGGAAGGATTTTAGAGGTTTCTGAAGCCTTAACTTAGCAAGTTGGTGAAGATTGGTTAACAGCCAGCCGAACCAGACACAGGACAGAGGAAGGCTGCTTCATGGACTCGAGTATTTAGGAAGAAATCATGGATTTCAAACTGGAAGTGGCTTTAGATGTTCACTGTTAAGACACTTTGTTTTGCAATGAGGAAACTGAGGCCCAGAGAGGTTATCAAAATCCAGACCTTTCAATTCTAAACCTGGGGTTCTTCCCATACCATATTGCTTTTCAAATGTCAGGGGAAGGGAGAGTGGGATGAGAGCCAAAGACAGATGCAAGAATATCTCAGACTGGTCCTGTCAAGCCTCTGCTTCTCATGGAGTTTTCTTCTCCTCTGACCTGGTCACAGTCTCTGATCTGGTGTTGAGTGGATGATTCCCACGAGTGGTCCTTTGACCCAAATTTGTGCTCAACTTTCTGATCAGGAGGTTCTTGAGGCTTGGATGACAGAGGCACCCCATCATTGGGCTTGTATCCAAAGCCATTCTAGCATGATGAAGCCTAGAAGAGTGTGCCAAACAGGGTCTGCTGGCCCACCCTCCTAAAAACCATGCTCATGACTTGGGTATCATCTGCAACTCTGCCATGTTGTTCAAGATGCATAACCAGTCAGCTGCCAAATCTTGCCATTTGTATATTCACAATGTCTCTCACATATGGTCAGTGTCTAGAACACAGTAGGCACTTAGTATATTCTTATAGATTGTCTTCATCTTTACCAACACAACTGCCACTTTAGTGCAAGACCTCATCACGCCTTCCATAGGGAATTGCAGCAATTCCCTGATTGGTCATGCTGCCTTTGTCCTCCCCTTTCTGTTCCATTCGCTACTCAGCAGCCAATGTGACTTTCTAAAGCACAGGTCTGCCTTCTCACCTTCTCTCCCTGCCTCCCCCCAATAAGCTCCACTGGCTATCTCTAGGGTAACATAAATTCCTCTGTTTAGCTTTTCAAGTTCTCTGTTATCTGGTTCCAACCTATCTTATCAATTTATCATCATTTTCCACCTGGTTGCTCACCTGGACTTCACCATTGTCTCTAGACACTCGTACTCCTTCCAGATCAGCTCAGCTCTGTGGCTCATATGTCTTCAGGACCCGTGCCCCTTGGGCCCCTCTCTGCCTCTGACTGGAGCAGGTAGAGGGTGGACCCTGGAGAGCTCCTCCCAGATCCTCCACTACCTAAGGATAGTACTCAAGGAATTCTCCTCATTTCCTCCCAGGCTACAGGTGTTCATCATAGACCCCCAGGCCCTCTGAAGATTCTTTTTCTGTGTCCCATTCCTCCATTGTGTGTGGGCTCCTTCAGGGCAGGGACTGGCTTTTGCCATTTTTGTATTCCTAGCTCTTAGTACAGTGCTGGGCACAGGAGAGGTGATTAATAAGTAGATTGACTGACTCAGCCACCAACCCTCACCAGATACTCCTCCCTTTCCCAAATGAATCAAATCAAACTGGCCCCTTCTCTCCTTGCTTTGGGAATGGGCACCACCCTTCCCTCTACCTCAGAGAATCAGGAGTCCTTTACCTTGGATGTGGGATTGGCTTCTGGGGCCTTCCTTCACAATCTCCATCACATTTCTCATCTTTCTCTGTATCTCTACATATGTAAACAAACCTGGTCTTCTTATCTCTCCCATTAGAAAGCAAGATGCTTGAAAGTGGGGATTGTTTCATTGCTGTTTGCAGCCCCTGATAGCTGAGTCCCATGCCCAGCACATAGTAGGTACTCAAAGTGCTTGTAGAATGACGAAACTTCATAGGAAGATATGGTACTGGACCCTTAAAGGGATTGAATAAAGTTCTCCTTTCTACTGGTCCAGTTTAGCCTGAGACAGCTAGGTGGTGCAATGGTGCTGGGCCTGCCTCCAGGAAGACTCATCTTTGTGAATTCAAACTCTTGCTTAGCTATTTGACCCTGGGCAAGTTATTTAACCCTGTTTGCCTCAGTTTCCTCATCTGTAAAATGAGGAGAAAGAAATGGCAATTGCCAAGATAACCCCAAATGGTGCCATGAAGAGTGGGATGGGCCTGAAATGACAGAACAACAACCAAGTTTATCCCATTAGAATGTAAGTTCTTTGGGAGTAGGGTTTGTTGCCTTTTTGTTTGTGTGTCCCCAGAGTCTTGCAGAGTGCCTCTGGTCAGCCAGGTGCCTCTTCAGACTCTGTACCTTGAGTTCACCATTTGTGTGCCAGGCTTGGTGGGGCACTTGATTTGCTTGGCCCACTATATCTACAGACTCCTGAGTTCAAGACATTTTACAGCCTCAGCCTTCCTGGTAGCAGGGATTGCAGGTATGCACGACCAGGTTTGGCCCGAACAGCAGTGATGAAAACTGACTAGCTTTCCAGGAGCACCTACTGTGTCTAGTGCACTGTTCTCATTCTGGGGGATGTGAAAAAGTGAATCAGCCACTTAGAGTCTAATGAGAGACAGGACACAAGTACAGGTCCTTGCAAGGTGCAGTATATCCTGATCAATGCATTCATAAACAAAGGCAGCTGCATTCTCTGGTTATTTGAGAGAGTCAATAGGGCTGAGCAGGAGCTAATAAGACACACAGAGTCGGTATGGCATAATGGATAGAGATCTGACTTTGAAGGTAAGAAGATGTGGCCTCAAGCCCTGCCTGGAACACATGCCAGTTGGGGCCCCACCCCTTGACCTCTTTGGCCCCTCTCTAAGGCAAGAAGCTGGAGAGGATGCTGACCCATACTGCTGGAGGCAATCTTCTCCCATGAGACTTCCATGGTCAATTTGTTTCCCAGTGGCCCCAGGGCCTCAGGCCAGAGGAGCATGAGTGTGGACATCCCTCCTGACTGTGGAGCTGTGGGGAAGTGTGGACTCCACCAAATGTACTTTTACTGTGGCCTGTGTCATCCTTCTTCTTGCTCCTCGCATTACGTGCAGCCATTTGTACCCTGCCAGGGATTTTGGGTGCCTCTGAGCAGGGTTATGTCCTAGACATGTGCTGCCCTGACACAATACGTCATAATAAGGAGAACTAAGTCCTCCACGGAGTTTTGATAGTGAACTAGTGGAGACACTCACTCCTGGTGGTTAGCAGGAGAGATTCCAAGGCCAGAGGCAACCAGAGAGCACTATGCTTCCTCTAGGCAAAGTATGGCACAAGGGTGATAGGCCCTGGGTTGGGCCTGGGTAAGTGTTTGGCACCTTCAGAGGCAGACAAGTGAAAGTCATGTCCAAGGGCTCTGCTCGGGGGTGTTACATCTCATTAATGGTCAGGCTGACATTCCCACCTCACCTCCATGTCCCTAAAACCCAGGTGTGTGCCTGACAAGAGATTGGAAAGGAAGGACCCGGAGGGTATCCCTGATGTCAAGGATGGCAGGGCCTGCCAGCCTCAGAGGGTGGGAAAGAGACGAAAAGGGGGGAAGATCATTTCCAGACCTTAGCAAGGGTCCAACACGGCCCTCTTCTTCCCCTTTCATGTGGTGCAGATGGAAGGAGAGCTAGTGGTAGAACCAGAGACTTGTTTCTTGCCTCATGACTACTTTGTGCCAGTCAGGTATCTGGGCTACCAGAGATAAGCCTAGTCAGTTTGATGGAATGGAAAATTCCCTGTTCCTAACAAGGGAATGTGGGTGTTTGTGGGATAGTTCTTTCCCTGTTTCTCTATATTTGGTTATGTTTTCTGTCTCTACATATGTTCACTATACACACTATACACTACGCTACACACACACACACACACACACACACACACACATACCCATTATATATATATATATATATGCATGATAAACACATATAAGTATACTCTCTTATATATGTATGTATATATATACACATGTCTATACACATATATGCGCATGTATGATAATTCACCCTGGGGAAATAATGGAAGTTGAAGTTTGAAGGAATTTTTTTTAAAAGGTTAACTTAGTTTCCTTGTTCCCAAGTAGGAAATGAGAAAAAAAGTTTCCTTTTCCAGGTAGCATGTAGCTCCAGCAAAGCAACTAGCACCCCACCCCCAATGTAGAAGCTTCCACCTGGCGGCGCCACTGTGCCACTGAGCACTGGAGTCAGAAACACCTGAGTTCAAATGCCGCCTCAGACACTTATTGCCTGTGTGAGTGTGGGCGAGCCATTTAACCCTTTCTGCCTCAGTTTTCTCGATTAGAAATTGGGTGCTAATTACAACAGCTGCCTCTCAAGGTTTTGTGAGTATTAAATAAGGTAATATTTGTAAAGGGCTTTGGCAGACTTGAAGCACCATGGAAACGGAAGATATTGTTACCTCTGCTTTATTTGTTATGATTCATCTCTAGGCAAGCACATAGGGGGAGCCTCTCACTTTGGCCTATGAATTCTCTGGGTGGGTTTAGAAGCATGTGGTCCAGGGTCCTGTTGAGGAGCCACACAGTCCATTCTGGACATTCAGGCAAGGAGTGAACACTTGCCCATCCACTGCTGAGTACCATCTGTGTATTCCAGTCAGGGTGTGGGGACTCTAGATCCCTGAAGCAGTAACACGGCACATAATCAGAGTGCTGATTGTTCTTAAAATGCACCAGAGAATGCTTTAGGAGCTCCTGGCTCCAACCAGGGCTAAAGGACTTTTCTTCCTTGTACTGCCAGCCTAGGCTAGGTTAGGGAAGCCAGGGCTACTGAGAAAGACTTGAATGAGTAGGAGCTGGGGGTAAGGGCTGGGCGTGGAGGGAATGGTCTTCTTTCAGCTAAACCTGAAGGTCCCCAACTCTGTGGAACCAATGGGGGCAAAGTCACTGTGCTCTGCAGTCTGTTACCAGTGCCTTTGACCTTTCTTCCAACGTCCTTTGTTGGCTGAGGAGGGGCAGTACTGTCTGAGCCTCTGAGACAGCGTCCTTGGATAAAGCTGGGAAGTGCTGGACAGCTCCTTAGAAGGCAGGCTGCTCTGCCAACCCAAAACCAATGCTCGGCTGCCCTCTTGTGGAATATAGCGGCAATAGCAAGGAGGGCCAGGGCAGTTTTTCCTTTTGTTTACTAAAAGGGATTTAGGACTGGTTGTGTCTTGAACTTGGTTGTGGTCCTACAACAGCACCAGTGGACAAAGAGACTGACTCCATCTTGACTGTTCCTGCTGAGACACAGCCTGGGAGGGTCAAGTCTAGGCTCATGGACTGGACTCTGATCTTTAAACACGGATACATTTCCCCTTCCTTTCCCTCCTCACCCTACCCACACAGTTTGGCTTTCCTTCTTGCTCCGAGAGTGCCCGAAGTGTGAGTGGTGCTGATGTTTAGGGCTGACTCCCTTTAACTGCCAATTAATGGCATCAAGAAAAACAGTTCAAGTTTGTTACTTTTTAATTGCGACAAGTTAATTAATCTGACAGCCTTCAGTAAATTGTAGCTAAGGGAATGTGTCTATGTGGGTGATTATTCCAGGGCTTTGCTGCAGGGTACCTGCATTAAGAGTTCGAAGGGTTAGGCATGGAGATGGGCCCAGAGCCCTGGCAGCCCTTCAGCAGCATGGAAACAACAGAGCTTAGCACCTACTTGGCAAGAATAATTAAGCCGGAAGCACTGGATACCCCTCTGGCTATGGACTGCACCTTCTTCTCCCCCTCCCCCTCTCGTTCTTTCTCCTCCCATGTGATGTCTCCTTAGCAGTATCCTTGTTTGGATGAACCTCAGTCTCCCAATTTTACCCCTTCCTCAGGCTGAACTTCCTTCCCCTGGCCTCAGTGTTCCTCAGAAAAAGTTCGTGAGAGCTAACCAGACAGTAGAAGAGAGGAAAGGGGTGTCTAGCTGGGGCATATCCAATGGGGGCTTCTATCTTAAACCCTACTGATCCAATAAGTGCTGGTCAAACTCCATCCCAAGGGATCCCAAAGTTTGTTGCTGCTCAAGGTCTCATGTGTTATATTCTCACTTATTCTACTTATGGTTGTCCAAGATCTCTTAGCATAGACAAAAGCCTGGATAATAGAGACCTCTGCTGAGGTCTGGGGCAACTTTCTTTCTCAGACTCAGATGAAGTAATGTCTGAAAAGCACCACATAAGTGACAGTTATTATCTTGGAGAGGCAGGCTGGCATAGTGGATAGTTTATGGCCAGCATTTTACACGGGTTATCTCATTTGATCTTCACAAAAACTCTGGAAGCTAGCTGATAATATTAATCCCCATTTTGCAGTTGAAGAAACTGAGGCAGACAGGGGTTAAATTACTTGCCCAGGGTCACACAGTGACTGTTTGAGACTGGATTTGAACTCAGGCCTTCCTGACTGTGTGTACTGTGGTATCCAGAAACCACTTTTGCATGTAGGGGTTAGTATGTTAGTCAAGTATGATCAGAATGGGCCAGTTCTTGGAAGGGTTGCAGGGGTGCCCATGGGTGGTAGGGGTCCTAGAGGAAGCCTCCAGCACATGGGGTGGGTCTTCTCTGTAGGATTTTTGGGAGGACTTGGGTAACAGTCTGACTGATCACAGCCTTTCCAAGCTGGAAGAGACCTTTTCAGTGATCTAGTCCAGCCCACATCTCTACAAGAATCCTCTGTACAATCTCCCTGAGAAGTTGACAGCTGAACATTTCTCAAAGAAGGCCATTCCACTTTGGGGTAGCTAGAGTTGAATGTTCTTCCTGATCTCTAGACAAATTGGCCTTTGTCATGTGTACCTGCTGTTCTTAAGTCTTCCCTCTGGGGCTAAATAGACAAGTCTACTCCTGCTTTCACATGATGGCTCTTTGAAAACTCAGAGGCCACCATGATATGACCCTGAGTCTTCTCCAGGCAAACCATATCCACTTCTTTCACCAGATCCTCCTGTGGCATGAACCTGAGGCCTGCTACCATCTTGGCACCTTTTGGACATCTTCCAGCTTGTGCCCAGGGTGCAAAGGCTTGGATGGGCTGTGCTCTACCCTGGTGAAGGAAGAACAGTCATTTATGAGGCCATAGACCTACCTAGGCACCCAGCTCATCTCACAGACTTCCTTGCACCATTGCTCAGCGTTTTCTTTTCTTCTGTTTGGACTGAGAGCTCTTTGAGGGGAGGAGTGGTATCTTGTGCACCTCTGGGGTACCCCCTCATACCCAGGGCCCTTAGCCACAGTGGATGTTCAAGAAATATTTGTTAAATGAATGTACATTGAGGTTACCATACAGTACAGATTCTCAAAAGAGACAATGACCCCTCCCATGGTCAGAGCCCTCTGGGCCTTACAAAGCATATTCCTTATCACCATATTGACAGGCTGAAAGGAAGTACCCAGATGCTTATTTTACAAAGAGGAAACTGAGACTCCAAAAAGGTCAGTGACTTGCTATACTAATGCAGCCAGTGCCAGGAGTGAGATCTGAACCCACATCTCCTGATCCCATGTCTAGTGTTCCTCTATTTCATGCTGTTTTGGATACAACATGCTGTGCTCTGTTAGCCATAGAAACCAGGTGATCTGACATGGCCAGTGCTTGTCTGTTTGTCTGTCAGATGATGGATGTGAAATGTTGGCTTGTCTAAGTACTGAGCATTTGCCATCTGCTTTTGAAGCTGCTTGAGCAAAGGTCTGATTCTTCCCTGCTGGGCTCTCAGCTTGTTCTTGCAGTGAAATGACTAGGTCTCATGTCTGCCTCTGTTTCCCTCAGCACGGGATCTTCACACAGGATAGGCTCAATGAATATCTGTTGAATGAATGAATGAGTGAATGTACATCATCCCTCTTGTGAGCATTAGACCAGATGTCTGTTGTGCTGAGGATGATCTCCTCTCCTCTCCAGGATAGCTGCTCTGTGGGCCAAGATAAGTCAGCTGAGGATTAGTGGCTGCCTGACTGCAAAGAACATGGCCCCCACACTGCTTCAAACTCTCTTTAGAAATCCTAGCTAGGAGGAGGGTGTGTGTGTGTGTGTGTGTGTGTGTGTGTGTGTGTGTGTGTGTGTGTATGAGAGAGAGAGAGAGAGACAGAGACAGAGACAGAGACAGAGACAGAGAGAGAGAAAGAGAGGGCACTTGATGGGCAGGGGATAGACAGCGGCAGCAGGAATCCGCTTCTTACTTAGGCATTGACTGGGGGCTTTGGGCAAGTCCCTGCCCTCTCTCTGGCTCAGTTTGCTCACACATTAGATAGTGTGGCAATAATCCAGGTTACTGTTGCCTTTAGAATATGTGGGGAGAATATGGACATTCCCAAGTGAGCTCTTTTCTCTACCTTTAGGAGTTTATAATATTATGACTCCCTTATTCTTCCATGTCGGAATAGCAGCAAACATTTAGCATGTGCCCATGAGTGTGTCAAAAGTCACTATCTGCCCCATGTGTAGTGCCAGAGGGTCTCAGGGATGGGCCATCCCTACTAGAATGACTGGAATGTTCGGCTTTCCAAATCCATCAGCCCTGACCTGGCTCATTGGCACCACCTTGTGGTTTTGACCTCTTTTGTGATTTTTACTTTGGATCAGAGAATGAGCAAGAGAGCCTCTATGAAGACCCTCTGAGACCCTGTGATCCAACCCCTTCACTTGCTAGAGGAGCAGATGGAGACCCAGGGTCTAGGGTGTCTAGCATCACAAACCAGGAAACAGTAATGCTCTTGCCTGCAAAAGGCTTTCCCACACCTTGCATGACGCCACTCTGCTCAATTAGCAATGGGGTTTCTCCAGTCCAGTTTTCATTCGGTAAAGAAGGAAACCAGGGTCCAACAGGATCAGGATTCCAATCCAGCTCCTCTTGTCTTTCTGCAATAGCTACAATGAGTTGCTCAAGGGGAGAAGGCCACGATGCTTCCTTCATCTAGCTTCTTTCCAAAACACCACCAGCCTCTGGAATATCACAAGAGGATTTATTGTGAAAGATAGCATAGGAGCGTGTGGAAGCAGCAGGTTCATGACACATGAGAACAATTCACACAACAGCCTCTGGACATTTGGCCTCACTCCTTAGCCCCTCCTCTACCTCTTTCTACTTTCACAGGAGTCTGGCCAGAGCTGTCCTTTGTAGACTCCAAAAACCTGCTTCCCAGTCCCTTAATGTGGGAGCCTGGTTCTAAGTAAGGACTCCTTTAATATAGTCTTCAGTTAAATCAACCAGTTAATCAGCCAATATTTATTAAGTACCTACTATTTGTCAAGTTTATTGGGGCAGCTAGGTGGTGCA